>NC_142584.1:79250916-79402431 GCF_965207765.1 Zootoca vivipara | reverse complement strand
GCCTCAGGGAGCACTGAAGCTGCAAAGTGGTATATGGTGGTAATGTGCAGCATTTGTGCTAAGCATTTTAAGATGGTGACTGTTTTGAAATGGCTGTAATTGTGATATTAGGGGAGGAAATAATACGTCCATCTGGTTCTGAGTAAAACGGCACAACCTTTCTCCTTACTTTCTCTTCCCTTTCCTTTTCTTACATACCTGTATATTGTTGCCTGGGGATCTGGAAACAATATTTTTTTTACAATAACAAAAACTGTTCTTAATAAAGAGAAGCCTCCTTCTTCTTCTTTTTAAAGGAGAAGAAATGTACTAACCTTAGAACCACATATGGAAGCTTTTCTCAAAGCAAATACACAAGAAATTAGGCATTACATTTTCTTGTGTCCTAATTTAAGACCACAGCTATAAACAATGCCATCCGGAAAGGTGGAGTGCTTCCATTGCTCTCCCCTTGCACACCATCACAAACAACCAGTCTCTGGCAAACCCCACACATACCTGAGAGGTGGGATATAACGTGGTTCTGTAACTACCTCCAACTGTGCCTGTTCCTTGGCAGAATTTGTCATGCAACTGGCCAGAGATGACAGACTTTAAAAAAATGCTGTTCTATAGCAGATATAGCCACATGTTGCAGTGGGATGGAAACATTTATGGGTTCTGGATTTTCTGCCTCTTAGTTCTTCCATATGTGTGACATTACAAAAATTAGAAGGGCTGAAAGAGTTCACTTAATTTACAAGGTATTGCTTTCTCTAACACTAGAAGACCCCTTCGAGTATCAGAGAAGTCTCTTGTGTCACACAGAGAAAATTTGAAATTATGCTGATAGCGTGCAGAAGTTAGAGGACAGGAGATTTCTTTACCTCTCCGTTGTTTAGTAATTAACAACCTCTTTCCACTATTTTAAATCAAACTGCCCTTTAAAAATGTCTGTGCCTCGTATTGTTAGTAGAAGAGGAGAGGGCAAGAAGGTTAGAGAAAATAAGTTCTGGACACCACCATTTAAGAAGGATATTGAACAAGCTGGAATGTGTGCAGAACAGGGTGACCGAGGTGATAAAAGGTCAAGCCTTATGAGGAGCGGTTCAGGGAGTTGGGTATGTTTAGCTTGCAGAAGACTGAGAGGTGACATGATAGCCATCTTCAAATATCTGAAGGGCTCTCACCGGGAAGATGGAGGAAGCTTGTTTTCTGCTGCTCCAATACATTCAAATACAAGAAAGGATTAAGCATTAGGAAGACCTTCTGGATGGTAAAAGCTTTCCGACATTGGAATGGACTATTTTGGAAGGTGGTGGACTCGTCTTCAATGGAGATTTTAAAAAAAGGTTTGATCAATATGCAATCTAATAAAACAACCTCCAATCAAGCTCACTCCCCACCAAAAAGATAGCATAAGAGTAATTGTCTATACACTAAAAGTCAATAGGGGGAAAGGCATCAAAGCACAGTATTTCTGGAGAAACTACAGGATCAATGTGGAGTGTGGCCAATGTTGTATATTCACGGCTTCCCAAACCAGTAGTGGGAATGCACGGGATGCAGAGTAAAGATGCCGTTGGAGCCTGCCTTCGCTGCTCAGCTACAAAAGCTCTTGTCTTTCAGGTAGTGGTTTTCGCACACTCTTTGATATACACTCATTACATTTTGGCCTGAGAGGAATATTTGTGCCATAATTAAATTGTAATCTCTGTAGCCTAGGGAGCATTAATGTGATAATAATTTATAGGTTTTAAATGGCAATTAAATTTTTCACTCTTTCAGTCTAAAGGCAGGATTTATTGCCTGGCAAATGTTTCTTGTTGGACTCCTCACATATAGTTCATTGCACCTTTTATTTGTTTTGTTTTGAAAAAAAATCTATAAGCAAGTTTCTAATATGGATCATTCTTCTGAACAATCTTTTTGGCAACTGAAGCACATGGGAATTTCCCCATGAAATTGGACTGGGTGGCTGTGAATATTTATTTAACAACTTTTGCCTAGAAAGCTTAAGAGGTTTCCTATTCCTGCTAGTCTAGTTAGCTGTGACTGTAATGCAGAGGAGCTTGTCCTAAAAGGACTGGTGAGATCCTAAATGAGATGAGATTGATTCAAGACCCATCCTATTATTTATCTCACAGAAATATTCATATACTGCTAGATCATTAAAAAAAATCCAACCAGTTTACAAGAATGCATATATACAATTAAAAAAATATAAATTTAAAATAGGAGACGATCAACTAACTATCATGGAAAGCTGTTCTCTCAGTTGCTTGCACAAGCTTGGTGGAATAGACGTTTTCAGCAGGTATTTTAAGGTTAAAACAGAAGGCACCTGCTAAATCTCTATTGGTAGAGCATTTCACAGGACATGAAAGGCTCAGTTTCTTCTTGCTGTCAGATGAGCTTCACAAACCGATATGACTGCATGTCAACTGAAAATGTATGATACCCATTATAAAGGTAAAGGGACCCCTGACCATTAGGTCCAGTCGTGACCGACTCTGGGGTTGCGCGCTCATCTCGCATTATTGGCCGAGGGAGCCGGCGTATAGCTTCCAGGTCATGTGGCCAGCATGACAAAGCCGCTTCTGGCAAACCAGAGCAGCACATGGAAACGCCGTTTACCTTCCCGCTGCAGCGGTTCCTATTTATCTACTTGCATTTTGACGTGCTTTTGAACTGCTAGGTTGGCAGGAGCTGGGACCAAGCAACGGGAGCTCACCCCGTCACAGGGATTCGAACCGCCGACCTTCTGATCGGCAAGCCCTAGGCTCAGTGGTTTAACCACAGCGCCACCTGGGTCCCCATTATATCCTGTTACAATTAAGGCCACTTCAGTGTCATGTGTTAGCTCCATATTATGTCAAACCCCTACTCAGATTCCACCCCCAAAATGTATCCAGGGAGTGCAGGACTCTAATAATACTCATATGATTTTCAGTAGTGGAGAGTCCTCAAGTGACAATTTACAATTCTAAAGGAAGTTATGGGGAAATGGCCAGGGACATATGAGGTAATTTTGAATGGTGAACAGGATTCAATAGAAACAGAAGTGGTGGGGAGCAAATTAAGAAAGACAAAAGCTGTAAATAGATCCATCGAGTGTTGGCACGGAAAATTATTTTTGCTCAGGCAGGAGGAAGGTTTGGAAGGAACAATGGGGAGAAGGAAGGTGGGGGTTGCAGTGGTGCATACAATGGCTAAGAGGACTAATCCTGGACCCTGAAAAGGCTTGGATTAGGGGGTGAAGAATTTGTAGCTTTCCAAACATTGCTGCACTGCAGCTTCCATCATGTCTGACCATTGGCAGTGCTGGTTAGGGCTGACTGGAGATGGGAGTCTAACAACACCTGGAGGGCCACACTTTTCCACTCCTGGCTTCGATGGAAAAGTTGTTCCAGCTGTAGTTCCCCCCTCCAAATTACGTTTAATGGGAAAACAGTATTAACTACAAGGACATTGGCAGCTCTTTGCCAGGGATCATTTTTAATCCTTTGTTTCTACACAGTTCACATACCTGGAACTGCCAGTGTTTGCTCATTGTTAGTTGCATGCCAGATATATGTTTGTATATCTGAAAAGGGTGGTGTAATTCACCCGGTACTCATTTTAAGATGTCACAGAAGCCATGTTAAAGTCATGGGGAGAGGCTCAAAGTGATCTCACGGAAGAAAACAAAGACTAGGGATGAGCTTTGAACTTGAAATTTTCCCATCCTTCAGATTGGGTTGGTTGCCAAAGAAACGACAGGTGGGCAACACATGTACAGGTTAGAATGTAGTCCTGAGTGGCATGATGACAGTTGTGTGTTTAATGTATATAATCCAGGGTGCGCTTGTGCAACTGTTACAAATCCAGAAGCTCCTGTTCTTTGCCATATAGAGGTACAGAGAAATTTTGCAGGAAGATGTTTTCTTTATGTGTTTTCAAAGACTAGTTATATACCACACTGCTCACCTCCAATGATTAGTTACAGGTTTGGAGGTGGCTTGATAAGAATTATTAAATATCCTTCATTGAGCTGTGACTAAAAGGTTTCTCAAATGGGTTATGAATTGACTAGGAAGCTGTTAAAAACTGATGGAATCTCCTACCCTGAAGAGATAGGATGCATTTAGGATGCATTTCAGACCAAGAGTTTCTGCAAGGTGACAATTATCTTACTCATTCCATCACAGATCCTAGGGTTGCTGCATTTAAATAGAAGCTTTATGGGACAACAGTGCCGCAGAACCGGAATTTGTTAACAAATCTTATTGTGCCTCCCAGGCTTTAAATAAATTTCCATTGTATTCATATGGGATTAGTGCTCCACTTATCAGTTTGCGTTGAATTCTTGTTATCTATACTACTCACTTTATTAACTTCATTTATCTTGCTATGTACGGTACTTCAAACACCTGTCTTTTCAGTTGTGTTAATTCACGTGGTGAAGAAGGCACCTGCATGCTAAGTCTCATTGTACACTAAAGAAGCTGGTGCTTGTCAATTCAAAACTCAGGTGGGCCAATTCTGTGAATCAGCAAAGGTGGCTGCTGCTACACCAGACCATACGTCTGGATTTCCCCAGACATTACCAGGATTTCAAAGGTGGTGATTTGTCCTGGATCTCAGGCAAGTCAATAAAAAAAACCAACACTTTTTTGGCGTTTGTAAGAAAAAAAGCTCAACAACTTTCGGGTGTCCTGGTTTTTAGTTGGTATCCCATCTTCTTCCAGCAGCAGCAGCAGCAGCAGCAGCAGCAGCAGCAGCAGCAGCAGCAGCAGCAGCAGCAGCAAGAACACTAGCATTCCCTTAGTTGGAAGCCATCCACAATAAAGTAATTTTAGTACACTTTCTTTCTTTCTTTCTTTCTTTCTTTCTTTCTTTCTTTCTTTCTTTCTTTCTTTCTTTCTTTCTTTCTTGGGACCTTCCTACGGGGAACCTCCCCCCCCCCCGCTGACCAGCACTTTGCCCAGTGAGAGCAGCAGCAGCGGGTCAGGTGGGGGGAATGAGGAAGTTAGCGGGATGGAGGAGGCAAGGCTCAGTGATGTGGGAGAGCCCTTGCAACACCTTGTCCAACAGGTGGAGGGGAACAGGCAGCCCCTTCCAGCGCCTGAATTAAGGTGCGCCACCAAATGTAAGGTCGGGACGAGGCATTTTGGGGTGCCCAAGCTCTTATGCTGGTCACGCAACAGGAAACGTCCACTCCCGGATTCTGCGAGTGACTAGGAGGTCATGTTTTCTGCTATCTCTGCACTGTAAATATTATGCACAATAAAACCTTTAAAGAGAAGCACGGACCTGGGCGTCTTTACTCAAGAGTAGCCGCAACAACACCATTACACTTCCTTCCTTCCTTCCTTCCTTCCTTCCTTCCTTCCTTCCTTCCTTCCTTCCTATTTTTGTTCTTTAAATTTCCCCAAAGACCCCCCCTACAATTTAGCACATTAAAAACAACAACAACACATGCTTCTTTTGTTATTTAAAAGTATTGATGCTCAATTGAGCCACCAGGATTTCAGAAAAATGATGCATTAGCAACCCAGAACTGCAACATGGACAAGTAATAGCACTGCCCATATTTTCATGCTGTCCAGTTTATGGGCTTAATAAAACAACACAAGCCTAGATGAAAGTTTACTTAGAGCGTTACCACATAGCAAATGTCAAGAGGCGTACATGAGGTGGAGATATGTTAACTTTGCTAAGACAGTAGGCTAATTTACATACTTTAGGTATAGCTTACAATGTGATACCTAGTGGTCAAAATGGGATCACTAGCTAATGGAGCGTTAAGAGAAAACTTGAGGAAAATATTTTCCACATCCTGAATCACTTAACTTCTTTATAGCCTACTCCATGACAATATGACAACGTCTATCAACTCAAATAAGCAACCTCTGGCATCACACACACTTATTCAGAACATGTGGTGGTGAGTCAAAACCAAGTAACAAAGGCGTTTATTTTCCTACAAGGTCTGAGGGATTCATAAAATGTTACTCACATATTTGTGGCATCCCTACATGTTATTCTCACGAGCTGAAGAGAGTGCCACATCTTCCATAACAGTGCAATTGAGCTGGACACCAAGAATCCTGAATTTCACCTCTTCACTTCAAGTACATAATGTGGAACCTTTGAAGATTGTGATAATTCTGCTTATTCATTGCTGGATGGATAATATATACAGAGTTCAATGTGACAGATATCAGCCCTGGTGGATTGATGTAGTAGAAGGTTGCTGATTTTTAAGAAATTTGATATGATCACCTATCTGAATTGAGGTGTGACCTCATTTCACTCAACTGTTCATGAATATCATAGTAACCCCGAACTCATGACAATAAATAAATAAATACAATTTTGAATTAGTTTTAAATCAAAGTCTCCTCTCTCACACACACATACGCACCCCACATGAATCACATTATCCTTCACCGTGTGCATAACTGAATCATGCAAAGTTTAAAAGTGGATTGCATGAAGTAAACAAAAAACAGTTAAGGATTACAAGAAGAAAGGCTTTACCAGAAGCTTAAAGATTTGAAATGTCTTAGCAAAGCTGCTTTCTGAATACTTGTTTTCGCAATTGTACATGTACAAGACAACTGTAGGTTGAGAGGAATGGAGATAAATGGGGAGGGGAGGCTGAAATGTGAGAGACTGGATAGCGTGCTAAAAAGCATTTAGATAATTTTTGAATCCAAGCCTTTCTTCAGTATTTATGCACACCTGCTGTTGGTGCCCACTTTTTCTCTTATGAAACATTCCAGTGCTTATCATTTCATCTGACTTCTGTTCCATGTAAGGGCCAGACCCTGCAGCTGCTTCACGCACCAAACTGAAACAAGTCAATTATCCAAGATTCTGTAGTGGAGGTATATCCAGGGCCTTTAATGCACCTGAGCTCAGTGTAGATTGGTTCAATTGTTTGTTTGATACGGTTTTTTAAAAAGTTCTCTACACTGAGATTATGTCAAGGGAGGAATAATGTTGGATTTGAATACTGTGCGTTGTGTGATAATATGCTACCCTTTTTCCTAGCATGCACCTTTCGGGGGATATATATGTTTAAATACCATGTTGAAATTGTATTTGCAACCTCTCTGCACTCAAGGTAATTTACAAGCCATAGATATGCCAGATTGGGAAAGATTGAGGGCACTAGGAGAAGGGGACGACAGAGGACAAGATGGTTGGACAGTGTTCTCGAAGCTACGAACATGAGTTTGACCAAACTGCGGGAGGCAGTGCAAGACAGGAGTGCCTGGCATGCTATGGTCCATGGGGTCACGAAGAGTCGGACACGACTAAACGACTAAACAACAACAGATATGCCAGAGCAGGCAACAAAAATCATCTGACATAGTGCAAAACACATCTTTCTCAGTAAGTTCCCTCCATTTTGAGTTATGCAATGGCTACATATGCTTGGAAGTCAACCAACTGGAGAAAAGGATCCCTCCATGGTAAATGGATTTAATCAGCAGGGAATGGATGATTATTTTCCTTAAGTACTTCCAACGTACGTAATGGTACTCAGGAAAAAAGACCTTCCACTACTTGGTTCATAGACAAGGGCTTCTAGTGGAATGAAAGGGAGGCATAAAGGTTTTCCTCCTCTCCCTCAGAGTTTTAGCTTATGGCAAATTGTCTCAGCAAGCTGATATATTCCCCATCTGCATTTCACCCAGACACGTTGCCCTTCATTAGTGTTTCATATAATTGCCCCTCTGGGTGTTTGGTAGGCGAAATGTTACTTATGCCTGTGCTTTTCAAAAGATCTGCCCACACTGAGCTGAGCCTGAGAGAAAGATGAGTAAATTAAGATGAACAGATACTACTTCAAGGAACATAGTTTGCTTATCTATATTACTTTCTTATCCCATGGGTTTATCGCCTGCTCTTTAATTTTTTTTTAAAGATCTGCCAACAAATTTGTTTTCTTTATTAAAACCTTTGGAAACCAACAAAGTATTGCCCTAGGGTTATCGCATGTGACTATTGACTTTGAAGATTACCGGCCTGGGGCTGCAAGGCCCACTGAACTCATGGAAGCTTACTTCTGAGTAAACATGCATAGGATAGTGCTGAAAGTAAAACTGTACCACTGTGGAATAAGAGATTTGCTCATATGTGGAAGTAATGCCACCCACATGCATTGGAGAGCCTCCAGTCCGTATGAATGTTACACAAGCACATCCATTGTCGTGCCAGCCGTAGAAGTAGGGCTCATTTAACGCTGGATTTTGTTTTGTTTGTTTTGTTTTGGGAGGGATTCAATGGGGAAAAAACAGGCTGATTTTTTGAGAACAAGGATAGACCCACACCATACATTTAAAGCACATCCAATGCACATGACTTCCCAGGGGTATTTTGGGGGAGGCATGTGCCATAAATGTACGGTGTGGATCTGTGAACACAGCAAAGAAAACAAAAACAACCGTGCATGTATGAGCCCTCAGCCTAGAGAAAACACCTGCCTGGAAGCACCCTTTGTTTGCCTCATCAAAGTACCCTTCCTGGGATTCATTACAGCAGGTGTGGGGAATTTTTTATCCTTCCAGCTGTTGTTAGGGTTGCCAGACTCAATAGAGGACAGGACTTCTGTGCCTTTAATTGCCCTGCTCTCTTTTGAGTCTGGAAACCTTAAAGAGAAACCAGCAGACCCTTTGCTTGGAAATTAAACAAAGGGTCTGCTGGTTTCTCTTTAAGGTTTCCAGACTCAAAAGAGAGAGCAAGGCAATTAAAGGCACAGAAGTCCTGTCCTCTATTGAATCTGGCAACCCTAGATGTTGTTGAACTGCACTTACACCATCCCCATCCAGCATGTAACAATAGTCAGAGATGATGGGAATTGTAGTTCAGCAAATCTGGAGAGCCATAGCATGAGCAGAGCAACTTTCATCTCTAAAACAGCTAAATTACAGCCCAGGCAAGACAGATGGCTACATGGCAGCGCATCCCAGAATACATGGGAAGTTTGGTATCTATCCTCCCTGGCTAACCAGGGCTAAGAGCCTCCAAGGGCATGGGGACAGCCAGACTGAAGAAGGTCTGTAAACTTAGTATTGCTGGCTGAAAAGTGGAGAAACTTTTGAATATAAAGCAATATACATGTTTAGTTTGATGACTGCCATCAAACTAATGGCAATGCCAGACCCAGGTGGACAATATGCTCCTTTACCCCAGCTAAACATCGTCGGTTCACACAGAAGCTCTTTCAGATAATCATGGGCTCCAATTTTGGCCAGGACCAGATTACTTAATAGTTAATCCAGTCCTGAAAGTGATGTGTTTTACCAAGCCACAAAAGAAAACCAATCAGGCTAGCAGGAGCAGCAGTTGTCTTAAAAGCTTCTCATTATACAGAAGGGGAGGCTGTGGAGTGGGTGGGAAGGAAATGTAGCTTTCTGATGAGGAACGTTGGAAAATCATATTGCATGCCAACTGCTCTACATATGACAAGTGTCAAGTTTTAAAGAAGGAAGCTTTTGAATTATACATGAAATATCAAAACGACAGGACAATTGCTTTAAGCGCTGGAGAAGTGTGCCTCGTGTTTGTGCAACAAATTGCTTCAAGTTTAAACTTTCAGACAGCTGCTCAAATGCTTTTGGATAGAATGCCTTCATGGGAAATGCAAGTCCAGAAGGAACATTTTAAATAGAATATCCAAACTATGTCATATCTAACTTCTCAATCTTTCTGAGCTTACTGCCATGAATCCAGCATGCATTTCCAGATGGGGCCTGTAGAAATTAACAATGGCTGAGGCGGCGTCTGCTCATAATGCAGCAGCTGCTAGCAGAAGGGAAGGAGCCAGCTAATATTTTAATATCTACATTTCTGCATCTATGTATACTGTATATCCCTGCATTTAACGCTTTCATCAGCCAGACTATACAGTGGATATTTCAAAATACACCACTCCTTTTCTCCAGGTAAATCAACAGAGCTTAAAACAAGAGCGTGTTGTTATTCAAAGCACCCCTGGAGGAGGGGGGGAAGAGGGGAGTGGGGTTGAGAGAGAGAGAGACTGGTGTTAAAACATTTATGTCTTGCTGCTGTAAAAATTACTCATCTTTAATAAAATGTCTACAGACTGTACAATTCACATTTGCACAACAGGAGTCTGGTTCTCCCTCCCTCCCCTTTACTGAAAATATACAAAAACAGGTGGCTGGGCTGCCCAAGAAATTCCATTTTAAATGTTTACTTGTTTTCAGGTGCACTTAGGAATGTCGAATGGTATTCTAAGGACTGTACAGTATTACAGGCTACCACAGTAGAGCTTTGTTTTCTGCAGACGAAAAAGCAATACAGCTTTCTTTTTAGCACGTTTGACAGTTCAGTCCTAAGGATCTTTACTCAGAAATACGTTCCACTATGTTCAATGGAGGTAAGGGTGTATAAAATTACAGCCATCATAATTGGGTTTTTTCCCTTCATATTTGAATATATGTAATGCTTGATTTGAGTTCAGTGGCTTTTTAGTGATGAAAATCCTACTTCAGTGTAAAATTTGTTTAAAACAATAGCCCTCAAAACTAGAAGCTATTTACCTCTCCTCCTCTTTTTTATTATTAAAAAGCCATTCCATTCTCAGCTATGTAAATTGATTTCATATAAGCTCTATGGTCCCAGTCCAGAGTCCTCTTTTGTGAGCTATGATGGAGGTATTTCCAAATTTGTCCCATGCATTTCAATGAAGAGAGCCCATCCGCATGGCAAAGGGATTTGAGTGGCTGGGATTCCTCTTTGCATCTATCAGAACCCCCAAGCTCAGACCAGATAAATCAGGTCTGGAAGTCTATGGCTGCAATCTGGACACACTTTCCTGGGAATAAGCACCATCATACTCTTCTGAGAAGACAACATAGCAATGTACTATTTAGAGAAATCCTAGAAACATTTATGAAATCTTCTTAAAATGTACAGTTGTCTATCACACTCACATTTTCATTTAATTTTTTTGCTTTTCAGCTTTAATGAAAAGCATTCGTTTGGTTGCATTTCACCCAATAAAATAATAATTTAACATAATGCAATGAAATATTTTTCCTTCGAAAAACTTGGTGTATCTGTTTTCCAAATCTTAACAATATCAAGGTTCTCCATCTGTCCCACGGAGGTCCTTCCCGCACTCCCAATGAATTGCTCTAATTAGATTTAATGTGTGGTTATGCTGGCATTCTTTGGCAGGCTAAACTTCTGTGAGGTTTTTTGGCTGGGATTCTGTGAGTCGCTTGAATGGTTTTGCCACCGCAATTGACATCATTGCCTGTGACACTGCGATGACACAAAGCATGAGCAAAGCAAATTCCATCTCTGAAACGGTTAAATCACATCTTACAAGCGATAGGATCAAATGCTCGCAGTATGAGGATTTGTGGGAAGAGAGGGAGCATACTGGTTGCATAGCTGCCAAGTTATCCCTTTTTTACAGGGATTTTCCCTTATGCTGAATAGGCTTCCTCGCGAGAAAAGTGAAAACTTGGCAGCTATGACTGGTTGGTATGTTGAACATATGATCCCAAACACCGAAAGCTCTCTACATGTGATCTGTCCGGGGTGTGTGGGTAGGGAGGAATCTTGCATGACAGAACTGGGAAGTTCTTTCTCCTGTAGGGTCTCAAGAATATACTGTATGGTTTTTTTTGCTTATTTTGGTTGTTGTTGTTGTTGTTTAGTCGTTTAGTCGTGTCCGACTCTTCGTGACCCCATGGACCATAGCACGCCAGGCACTCCTGTCTTCCACTGCCTCCCGCAGTTTGGTCAAACTCATGTTGGTAGCTTCGAGAACACTGTCGAACCATCTCGTCCTCTGCCGTCCCCTTCTCCTAGTGCCCTCCATCTTTCCCAACATCAGGGTCTTTTCCAGGGAGTCTTCTCTTCTCATGAGGTGGCCAAAGTATTGGAGCCTCAGCTTCACGATCTGTCCACAATCTGTCCACGATCCGTCCACGATCTGTTCACGATTATTTCGGTTATGCATGCTTAAATACACAGGTAAGAATTTTGAAACAAGTATCTGGTTCCAATGGAATGTAATCTACTGTGCTTTCCCCCTTTGCAAAATGTATATCTAAATGAAAACTCAGACATCTTTCCAAGCAGTACGCGTCTTTCCTTCTGCTAATATTTTTACCAGATATGAGCTCCAGCTTCAGATAGAAATGAGGAACTACAGGGCAATGGAGACATATGGCTTTTAGAATATGTGCCAGATCCATCTGACATCATAATGGAGATTTGAAAGTTGGGGCAATTGGCTCAAATAAATAATTGTGTAACCTAAGGAAGGTTGCTGGAAGGGCATACTTCTTTCCAAAGACCAGGGCTGTGCAAAACTGGTACTTACGTTTTTAAAAAAGACACGCCCTACCACAACCATCAATATCATGGACAGGTGTACCTTTGGCTCCACAAGAAGCATAATGTTGCTGCAGTGAGTGCTTGCAGATATGTTCCTTCTCATAGATGTCAGTTGCCTTTCCCCCCTCTTTGTATGAGTTTGCATGTGTAAAATTAATTGGGCCTGCTGAATCCCACAGCGGGAATAACCAGAACACAGTAGACAAATTGCATGAAGCTGTTACTCTGTCAAACATGCAGATAGCCCCGATGGGTAAACTACAGTGCCCACCCAATGTGGTTGGACTGCAATTCCCATTGGGTCCATCAGGAAGGATGGGAGTTACAGTCCAGCAAAATCTGATGTTGAACTACCACTGTTTTATGGCACTGTATCTGATCAAGAAAAAATGCTGGACAGGTTCTCAACAATCCCAGGAGAATTCGTCCCATACCATCACCCCATGTGCAATCACAGAAGCATCCCATCTGCCCAGCAGGATTTCTGCCCTGGTACCTAATCACCTCCCACTAGCCACAGATAGCTACAGGACACACAGACCAGTCAGGGTACATATACAAAAAAAATCTCATACCTTCAGGAATATATTTACTTTGCAATGTGACTTCTGGCATGTACACAGTCCCCCTTCCTCTTGTTCAAGCTGTCCATGTGAGATGTAACTAAATGGAACATAGGAAGCATATGAGCCATTCATCCTCCTAGCTCAGCATTGTTTACATTCATGGGCAGTGACTCCCTGGGGTTTTAGAGAGGATGCTGGCAATTGGACCTGGGACCTTTTCCAGGCAAAGCAGATGCTCTGCCACCAAGCTTTGGCCTTGCCCAAATGCTTCTCTCCACACACCTGAGTCATTTAAATATAAATACAGAGGGAGGGAGGGAGGGAGGGAGGGAGGGAGAGTCTGAAAAGTGATTTGGGAAGTTATGTATGTGCAGAGTTCTCTCCTTCCCATAGGTAACAACATGACTTCACATATACCCAGGTCTCACATGATGCCTCCCTCTCTTGTATCTATTCTCGCAATGCAAGATCCATTACTGTGGTGCAGAACCGACAGACTATAGTTCAGCTCATGTTCAAAGCAGTAATTGAAATGTATGGTGTTTATTAAGCCCCCAGATGTTTGCAATCGGAGGTACAACTGTAGTGGATGAGAGGGGGGGGGAGAGCGCTATAATTTGCTGCCTCCCATCTGAGCTGTAGCACATTCATTTCAATAGCTTTATTTATCTTCTTCCTCATAAAAAGCATTCATACTGTAAATTTATTGAATGCTTAATGGCCTAAAAATATGGGGTTCATTAGGGAATGAAGTATTTATTGCAGTGTTAATTAAATAAAAGCATTGTAATCTCTCCAAATTGAACAATTATGCTCATTCGAACATTTTTTAAACAGAAAATCTTTTATGCACTAATTGAGTTGCGTAATGAAAAGCACGTGTAATAGAAACTTTAATCAAAACAAACACTGGAATTATTTGAACCTTTTTTTTTTAAACAATATAAAATGCCTACCTTACTTTTTTTAAAAGAAAAAAAGAAAAAGAAAAAAGTGAGGGACAACAGCCAGATTAGTTTCAAGACTCGTGACTTTTGAGTGTGGTATATTATTTCTAAGCTGATAGGCCACCCTCACATACCAGTTGGCTAACCCTTTAAACATCAAAGTTACTGCTTGGCTACCAGCCTCAGACCATGACAGCCTGGCGGAAAGCCCAAAACCTGACAGCCTGGCTCTAGGCCCTACAGCTCGAGCTGACAGGCTTTTCTGCAAAGGTCTGATGAATGGTTTCTGGCAGCTTGTGCTGCATTCTGACTGACTGCGCGAATCGTATTCAGTCGCAAATATGTGCATGGAACCTCCACAGGTCTTCAGTGAGTATGGCTCTCTGCCTAATACTCGGATGAACTGCATGTTCACACCCAGGTTTATTTTATATGGTTTCGTTTGATTTTTGTGCCTTGCTGCTTCATCACACCGCAGCTCCCTCCGCCATAGTTCATTTTCATTTGACGGGGGTCAGGGATTGTGTGTATGCAAGGATACTTTGAAACGGCTGCACTTTTGCCACCCCACCTACTCACCCCCAAATATCATCATCCTTTGAGCTCCTGTCTGTGAATATATTCTTCACACAGAGATAGCTGCTGCTAAGCAATTATTAGACAAGGTAATTTACAGTCATGCATGCTTCAAATTATTACAGCTTTGCTCCTTGGCAGCACGGTCTGAAATTAGCTAGGTACATCCATCCATGGAATAGTTTCACTCCAAGGTCTGAATACAACGTTGATAAAATGAGACAGGATTGCAAAATATTTTGGCTGTGTTCCTGTCAGTGTTCTGAAGGCAGCATGTAGCCCAAACACTTCTCTTTTTTGCAAAGCTCTGTCTATTATTGGCTCTTGCTTCAGCATTTAAGATGTTTACGAAAGGGAGAAAGGGAAGGAATAATTTTTTTTAAAGATCTGTTTCCTTGACGAGAGGATATAATTGTGTTGTGAAGGAAGTGGTCGTTATTTGACATCTGAAAATTTCCAGGGATTATTAAGAGATTTGATTATGAATGATATCCACAAAAGCTGGTATTTTTCTGGTCATATAAACAGTAGTTAAAATGCATATTGTCAGTGCATTCATGAATGTGCTTTGGAAGCAAATTCCTGCTTGCATTATCTTAAAAATGAGCAATTATTTATAGGAATATTTCCAGGAATCTCACAGAATGACTAAACATATATAGATCTATTAGTAAAAACAGACTTACCTGAATACAAGTTTGGGGTGGGGGGCATGTAATGTTGTTAGGCACAACAGACATGTTTTGCTCTTGAACTGCAGTAAAAACTTGAATCAAGTTCTATAGGGTTTGATCTTTGTGGATACAGGAAAGCAGGAGGGAGTTGAATTCTTAAATGCAGACACACTAGAAATAGGGTTTACTCAGTTCAGTAGATAAAATTAGGCTTAGACTTAAGCCTAGCATCTAGTACTGAATCTTCTCAGTGACAATTTTCGCACATTTATCATCCTTTGTATACTCTTTATGTTGATCACCCCAAGAGCACAGTGTTGTTGCTATAAGATAGCTGAATCAGTCATGTGATTCATAGCTCAGCTAACTCCCTGTCTCCTCCATTGACAAAACAGGAGTCGGGATTCCAAAGGCCAAAATCTCCACCTCGTGCATTTCATCAGAAGAAAGCCTTTCCAAAAGTAACAACAGAGCTTTCAAATGTCTTCAAGTCTCAATATCGGATCAGACTGCCAAGACTCAGCCAGTAGTTAAGAGAAGGTCACAAGGAGTGTACAAATTTTTGTTTCGTTTTGCTCTGAGGGCCTTCTGGCAGTTCCCTCACTGCAAGAAGTGAGGTTACAGGGAACCAGGCAGAGGGCCTTCTTGGTAGTGGCACCTGGCCTGTGGAACGCCCTCCCATCAGATGTCAAGGAAATAAACAACTACCTGACTTTTAGAAGACATCTGAAGGCAGCCCTGTTTAGGGAAGTTTTTTATGTTTTATGTTTTATCATATTTTTAATATTTTGTTGGAAGCCGCCCAGATGGGCGGGGTATAAATAAATTATTATTATTATTATTATTATTATTGGCCATGCATTTTTCAAAGATCACACATTTGTTGCATTATTCATTTGGTAAGATACCAGTTGTTTTGTTACCTATTCATTTTGATGGCTGCTATTGGCGACAGCCACCATCACCCTTAATTCCCCCAGAAGTTCTGTTATTCTGGGATAGTGTCACCAAAAAATGGAGTCTGCCATTCAAAAAATTGCACCTTTTTTGTTTGCAGGTGGGAATGGCACAATGTGTGGGGCATTTGCAGGGGTGGGGAGGCAGTCACACGAGTAGTCACCCATCTGAGGTCTGCCAATCTCCTTGAATAAGTATACTTGGGAGTACCATAAATGTACCCTTAGAACACATTTGTGCATCTGGAACAGGGACTGGATGAATGCCATTCAGTCCAATTTTTCATTCACTCCAAACTGAAAGCACACCCCAGATGGCATCAGTGGCAGTTTTTAAGACCATTGGGTATTTGAAAGATAGAAGGACAGTGGTACCTCAAGGTTAGAAACATCTCAGGTTACAAACACTTCAGGTTACAGACTCCGCTAACCTGGAAGTAGTACCTCGGGTAAAGAACTTTACCTCAGGATGAGAACAGAAATCGTGTGGCGGTGGCAGTGGGAGGTCCCATTAGCTAAAGTGGTACCTCGGGTTAAGAACAGTTCAGGTTAAGAATGGACCTCCAGAACGAATTAAGTTCCTAACCAGAGGTACCACTGTATAAGTATGCAAATGTGTTGTTTCCATACCACTTTTTCTGAGGGTGTGGAAAGAAACGACTGCTAGCTCAAAGATAAAGGAGGGGTGCTAGTCCCTTAGCAATACAAAGACAGCATGTAAGTAAAAGAGCATTAGTAGCTTTTTCCATTACATGCTGTTCATTTTCAGCCGTTCGATTTGTAAGTTCTACTACGCTAATCAAACTAGACATTCATATGGTCCAAGTAAAGATAAACGCCTTGCCAATGTGTTATGACACCAACAAATGAGTAGATAACAGCTAATGCAATTGCGTAGACCCCTGAGAAGACTCTGCTGTAGCATTTTTGTGCCGTTACAAAAGATTGCTTCATCTCCACTCACTCAGAAACTGTGAAGAAGAAGAAATAGCCAAGAAAGTTTTTACTTTGAGGGATTGTTCTTATTCTTCTCATACTATCCCAACTTTCGGCACATCACAGACAGGGCCGGCACCTCCATTTAGGCAAACTAGGCCTTGGCCTAGGGCGCCGAAATGGAGGGGGCGCTATTGAGCCTGCCGGCCGGCCGCCCACACTGCCGCCAGCGCTGGGAGCAACGAGCGAGCGGTGGCGGCGGCGCCGGCAGCGCCCGTAGCTGAAGCCTTCAGCTATGGGCGCTGTTGCTGCCGCCGCTCGCTTGCTGCCGTGGCCGCTGAAGAGCTCACAGCGTCCCCTCCATAGGTGGGAGGCGCGCGAGCCGAAATGAGAGCTCAGCGCCCTCCCGCCTATGGAGGGGATTCTGTGTGCTCCTCAGCGGCTGTAACGAGGGAGCGGTGGCGGTGGTGGTCATGACGCATGTGCCAGGGGGAGGCGCTAGAAGGTGATTTAGCCTAGGGCTCAAAAAGCCCTAGCACCGTGCCTGATCACAGAGCTGCCTGTTTTTCTGTCGAACCTTCTATATATATTAGTCACCATTCAACCTAGTCCTCTGGGTGATGCAACACAAATAAGATAATACAGTGGTACCTCGGTTTAAGTACACAATTGGTTCCGGAAGTCCGTACTTAACCTGAAGCGTGCTTAACCTGAAGCAAACTTTCCCATTGAAAGTAATGGAAAGTGGATTAATCCGTTCCAGACGGTCTGCGGAGTACGTAACCTGAAGCGTACTTAACTTGAAGCGAACTTTCCCATTGAAAGTAATGGAAAGTGGATTAATCCGTTCCAGATGGGTCTGCGGAATACTTAAACTGAAAGTACTCAAACCGAAGCGTACTTAAACCGAGGTATGACTGTACACTAAAATATCAAACCAGAAAAGTACTTCCCCTCTCTTTCTGTCCATCTGTGGGCCCTCTTCGTTGTGCTCTCTCCACAAGAGGTCCAGAGGGTGGCAACATGAGAATGGGCCTTTTCTGTGGTGGCTCCCTATTTGTGGAATGCTGTTTCCAGGGAGTCTCACGTGGTGGTTTCATTATATAGCTTTAGATTCCAGGCATTATTATTGGGCACTCTTGTGCACTTGTGAAACTCCCATCTGTATTCTCTAGTGATGGAGTGAAGTTTGACAATGTGGGTGGAGGGATTGGATATTGATATTTCGTTGATGTGTCTCCTTGTGCTAATGGATTTGCTCCAGAGTCCTTTCTGCTTCCTCCTTCATTTTGCCTAAACCACCACTAAACCCTAATATCCTGGCTCGATCACAGATCATAGGAGCATTGTTGGTCATCCCCCAAGTTCACAAGGCTTATCTGATATCAAAAACAAAACTGAACCTTTAACGTTATTGGCCCCGTCCTGTGGGATGCTCTTCCAATAGAGGTACAGCAGGTGCCTTCTGTTTTAACCTTTAAAAGCCTGCTGAAAAGTTTTCTATGCCACCAAGCTGATGCAGGCAATTAAGAAAACATATTTCTTTAATGGTTAGTTTATTATCTCTGATTTTAAATGTTTTATATGCTTTTTATTGTTTGTAGATATTGTTGTAGTAAACTGCTTTGACATGTGTTATGATGTAGCAGTATATACGTTTTTTTTAAAAAAAGTGTCCATGTCGTTAGGCTATTACCTACATTTCTTGGATAAAGTCCTCCTACATTTGGCCTTTGGATATGTTGTATGAATGAATGAATCTTTATTTGCATCAGCCATCGGCGATAGAAATAAAACAACAATACGATATACAAAGAATAGAAATAAAAAGTCAATTATATTTAGATATGTTAAGCTGCCCTGCGTTAAAGGTTGCGGAACCAAAGGTTGTGTGGAAGGCAAATGGCTAAAACAGTTCATTGAAGCACCAGGAGGAAAGATTGACTGGCAAGAACAATGGGACAGTTCCTGGAATCTCAGTTTGGAATATTATATTTATTACCTTGTGAACGCCTTCCATCTCTCTGTCAGAAAGCCATCCAAGCTGCCTTTGCCAATCTCAGGCAGAATACTAAACATGAGACGTGAATTTTGGCCGACTCCTTTTCAATCATTTTTTGGGTGGGTGGTGGCAAAACGAAACCACCTGAAACATTGCTGGGGTGGGGAGAGAAGAAATCCCCACACAGTTACCAGGGCAGGGTTTTGCTTATCTTACTTAAATTTACAAGGTGGTCAAAGGCTTTCTACTTTTTCCTTTAAAAACTTTTCTTTTTAAGCCATCTGCTTATCAAAGTGGTGCAACGCATTCCACCACCCAAACTTCCTGGAATGCCTCGCTAGCAACATTATACCACATCACATCACATTGCATTGCATTCCTCTTGAGCCAACAGGTAGGCTGAATGAAGCAATCTGCATGGCTTTTTTTGAAGGACCTTGATGTAAAATTTCTACAGTTTCTAATGATATATGTAATAACTTATATAAATATTTGAATAAGGTCATGCGCGTGTTCATTTTTAAGGTGACTCAAGACTCCATCCCTGCTATTTATGCCATGTAAGGTTGTATTGGGAGTTAGATTGGCATCTGAACCCCTTTCCGTGTACATTTATAGCATTTGAGATATGCCAGTCATGATTAACAGTCAGATCTCAGTGACTTCATTGCAGATGAAACCAGGAAATGAAGCAACTTGCGCAAGACTACAAAGCAACTCAGTGGCAGAGAGTATTCAGTGTTTTTCTTTTTTAAAGATAACAATATTCAGAGCTTGTTGCACAAATCCAACAGCTGTTTTTGTTCCACGAATGGGTGTGCAGCACTCATGTACAATTCTCGGTAATTTTAAATGGCCACAGCCATTTGCAGAGTATGGAATTACAGCAGTGTTTATATTTCCATGTGAAAACCATTGATATGATGACTTAGTCATTTATGTAACATTAGAGGATAGATGAAGATGGGGATCCTGGCTCTTTTCCATCTTCAAACATGGCTAATGTTTGTAACATTACACTGCTTTTTCCTTCTGCATTGATGAATTTGTGATTAATGAGGTTTTATCATAAAATACTGTACACAACTATAAATCACATGCAATTATGTGTGCAGAAACAAACTAAAAGATATTTACTTTGGAGCACAAAACGTTGATTTGGCCACTGTTGCTGGTTACACACAACTGAATTTGGTAGATTTTTCAAGAAAAACAAAGTAATTAAATAATAGTAAGGAAACTTTCGTATCCAAACTGAAAAGCCCCCAAGTTACTTATTACTCATCTCTGTAAAACATAAATCAAATAAATTCATGCATTTTGTTGCTCTACCACTAAATATGTAAACCTTCATCCCCATGCATTTTTTTAAAGGAATTACAATAATTGGGTGTTTTTTTTAAGTGTTCCATTTTACCAATTTCTGTGGAAATTCACAGATAGCAAATAAGAGCATGATTTAGCTCCAATATGTAAACAAGAATTGAATATATCCTGTTGAGGCTTGGGTGGGGGGAGGTGGCAGAGAATGAATCTTAACAGATTTCAATGACTTTGCAAAAAAACAAAACAAAAACCCACACAAACCACAGATCCATAATATAGCAGTGCATGTAACTGATCTTAAATGTTTTGTTGTTACATACTATACAGCAGGCATCCCCAAACTTCGGCCCTCCAGATGTTTTGGACTACAATTCCCATCTTCCCCAACCACTGGTCCTGTTAGCTAGGGATCATGGGAGTTGTAGGCCAAAACATCTGGAGGGCCGCAGTTTGGGGATCCCTGCTATACAGTATGTGAATAAATGTGTATGCAAGGGCCTAAGCTACAAATAACACTAACTGTGTTACATTATTACATATAATATTTATTTTTGTTTATGGATTGCTTCCTATAATGCATCTCAGTGATTTACAATTCACTTTCAATTACATCATCCCCACCCCACTTTATTTAATCACATGTGCAGAGGGAGGTGATGTTCCTTGGGAACACAGCATGGCAATGGAACCTTTTATTTTCCTAAGCCTCACTGCAGTGTGCGAGGTGGTTTTTGTTGCAACCATCATAGGGGTAGTTGCTATCTTCCAAAGCAACTACTCTATTCAGAACTTAAAAATGGAAAGTGTAATGCTGGTGGTCAACAAAAAGAGGTTTAAAGGCTGTCTCAAGGCAAATCTTTAAAAATGTAGTATAAACACCGACAACTGGGAAACACTGGCCAGCGAGCACTCCGGTTGGAGAACAGCCTTTACCAGAGGTGTCATGGACTTTGAAGACACTCGAACTCAGAACGCAAGGGAGAAACGTGCTAAGAGGAAGGCACGCTCGGCAAATCCACACCGTGATCAATTCCCGCCCGGAAACCAATGTCCCCACTGTGGAAGGACGTGTAGATCCCGAATTGGCCTCCACAGTCACTTACGGACTCATTGTTAAAACCGTGTACTCGGTTACATCGCCAAAGAAAAAGAAGAGGGCCAGGGCCGGCACATCCAAGAGGCAAGGTGAGGCAACTGCCTCAGGGGCAGCAGATCTGGCCTCGAAGGAATGCATTACTCACTGCTGTTGCCAATGTAGAGCTTTATTTCCCCCTTGTTCCTGATGTACATCTTCACTCATCCCTTCTTTCCTGCATATGTGTCAGTTTGTAGTTTGCCTCAGGTGTCTTGAGCTGGCCCTGGGTAGGGTCAAACTCCCCTTCCCTGCATACTGCATTCCCAGTGAACACCACATTTCTGCACCTGCCATTAAATACCATAATACAGAATGACAATATGATTGCAAGCAACTCAGTTAGGCCCTAACTTTGCTGCTTTCCCGTTACAGCGCTGAACGGTATCATCACCAATTTGCAATCACACACAGGGATCTACCTTGCTAGATCAGAGCAAAAATGTTGTTCGAACTTTATTGGAAAGTAATAATAATAAATAGATATTCCATTTCTTCTAAACAGATCAATTTCTATTTCAATCGTCTTCAAATATTTATCTCCCCCCCCCAAAAAAAATTTTCTTATATGCAGTCTTTTCATCTTGCACGTTAACATTTGCTGGAAGTGGGGTTACTTATGGAATAAAACCATTATCCCACAAGTTGATTTATGAGGGGGAAGTCATGTCCTGTGTAAGAAAGACACAGGAATTATAAACGAACTGTGAGAAAACTCAATGGCCATGGTCCAACTCAGAATTAAGTGAGTTTAAATCCACTGAAATAATTGGCTTAAACCAGTGTCAGGATGTAGCCTTTTTAGCTAAATACTCTAGACTCCATTCTCTTTACTGCTTGGGGGTGGTGTTCAAAACCATACATCAATCAGAAATGACAGTAAACTGGAGTACTTTTGGTAAGGGATCATGTAAGGGACACACACTAGTTTTATTCAGGATTCAACGTACACATAATTAATATTGGGTGGGGAGGAGAGCAGAGCCTTTCTTGGTGGCCCTACCCCTCTCTGCTATGTCCTACTGCACTCCCCACAATTTTTTTGGGGGGGGGGAGATATCATGAGGGGAGCTTGTTCTACATGTGCAGGCTCCCCATGCAATTTGGAACCCAGATTGCAAAGGTGTGGATGGGTGCGTGAGTGTGGCCCCACTCTTCCCCTTGGGATATAGGGCATAATGCCTGAATAGGATTACAGTGGTACCTCTGGTTAAGAACTTAATTCATTCCGGAGGTCGATTCTTAACCTGAAACTGTTCTTAACCTGAAGCACCACTTTAGCTAATGGGGCCTCCTGCTGCCGCCGCGCCGCCAGAGCACTATTTCTGTTCTCATCCTGAAGCAAAGTTCTTAACCTGAGGTTAGCGGAGTTTGTAACCTGAAGTGTTTGTAACCCGAGATACCACTGTACTCACTTCAGATATTATGGAAAATTGATGTTCAAGGGTTGTACTCAATTAAAATAAACTATAACAGGAGGCGTTAATCTCATCTCCTACCTGTTTGTGTGTGCAAGCGAGCACACACACACACACACACACACACACACACACACACACACACACTCAGTTGTGTAACAACAGCAATGGAACCAGATTCTTCAGTTGCCTGGCGAGGATTATGTTTACATAAGACACATGTGAAGGTTTGTCTGTAGTTTGGCAGGCAGGCGCACAATTTGTCTGTCTATTTGTTGAGCAGGGAGAGTGAGCCAACTAGGGGCTGTTGCTAGGAAGAGTGATTAGCAGATACTTGACTGCCTGCACATAATGCTTGCATGCAGTATTCAAGCTTGCAGCAAACACTCCCAAGAAAAGCCCTCTCCAAGGCTGGCTTTCTGTAGATATTAAAACAAGAGGAATGTTCAAAAAGGCAATTCCTCCTTGCCTGCGGTCAGAAGTGCTACAGCCCAGGAAGGCCTCTACCCCGTGATCTTACTGAACATGTGTTCAAGCTCTGCTGTAAGACACAGCTACAAGGCTACAGGTAGGTAGCCGTATTGGTCTGGATTGAAGTAAAATAAAAAAAATTCCTTCAGTAGCACCTTAAAGACCAACTAAGTTTTTATTTTGGTATGAGCTTTCGTGTGCATGCACACTTCTTCAGATACAGTGAAATGGAAGTTTCCAGGCACTTATGTAGAGAAGGGGTGGGGAGGGGTGGGGATGGGGAGGGGGGATCACTCAGAAGGGTGGTGGAAATGGGTGATTGACTGACTGATAGCTGTTGATGACCGCAAACGACTGCAAATGGTTTTGCATGAAAAAGCAAGGGTTGAGATGGCTGAAGATCGCTTATCATGTATAATGAGATAAGAATCCGATATCTCTGTTCAAACCAGGTCCCTCCATGGTTTTGAGCTTGGTGATAAGTTGCAATTCAGCAACTTCTCTTTCCAGTCTATTTCTGAAATTCTTTTGTAGTAAGACAGCTACTTTGAGATCTTGTATAGAATGTCCTGGGAGATTGAAGTGTTCTCCTACTGGTTTTTCTGTCTTCTGGTTCCTGATGTCAGATTTATGTCCATTTATCCTTTGGCGTAGGGTTTGGCCTGTTTGTCCAATATAGAGAGCTGAAGGGCACTGTTGGCATTTGATGGCATACACAATGTTAGAGGATGAGCAATTAAATAGTCCTGAGATGGTATGTTGGATGTTGTTGGGGCCAGTAATGGTGTTGTCTGGGTGTATGTGGCAGCAAAGTTGGCATCTGGGTTTATTGCAGGCTCTGGTACCAGTGTCCATGTTAAGTCTGGTGGTTGTATTATTGTGGGTGAGGAGTTGTTTAAGATTGGGTGGCTGTCTGTAGGCAATGAAAGGTCTTCCTCCCAGAGCTTGAGAAAGGGAGCTGTCATTGTCCAGGAGAGGCTGTAGATCTCTGATGATGCGTTGTACTGTTTTAGCTTGGGAGCTGTATGTGATGACTAGTGGTGTTCTGTTATTTTCTTTTTTGGGTCTGTCTTGCAGCAGGTTCTCTCTAGGTATCTGTCTGGCTCTGTTGATCTGTTGTTTAACTTCATCAGGTGGATATTTTAGTTCTAAAAAGGTTTGCTGTAGATCTCTTAGGTGAGATTCTCTGTCTGTAGAGTTGGAACAGATGCGGTTGTAACGTAAGGCCTGGCTGTATACGATGGATTGTTTGGTATGTTTGGGATGGTAGCTAGAAGCATGTAGATATGTTTGTCGGTCAGTTGGTTTTCTGTATAAGGTGGTGTCTATATGTCCATCCTGTATTTTTATAGTAGTGTCCAAAAAATGTATTTCTTGCATAGATTGGTTCATTGTTAGGTTGATGGTGGGGTGAAAGTCATTGAATGTCTGGTGGAAGGTTTCCAGGGTCTGTTGTCCATGTGTCCAGATAATAAAAATATCGTCAATGTATCGCAGGTACAAGAGAGGTTTGAGTGGGTAGGAGTTTAGGAAACGTTGTTCTAAATCTGCCATGAAGATGTTGGCATACTGTGGGGCCATGCGGGTGCCCATGGCTGTGCCGCTGATCTGGAGGAACAGGTCATCACCAAATTTGAAGTGGTTGTGGGTAAGGACAAAGTGGCAGAGTTTGGTAGCAAAGTCCGCTGTGGTTTTATCTGAAATGGTGTTCCTTATGGCTTGTAAACCATCATTGTGTGGGATGTTGGTATATAGAGATTCCACATCCATAGTGGCTAGTATAGTATTGTTAGGAAGATTGTTCAAATCATTCAGCTTGGGGTTCATAATACTCACACTATCTATCAAAGTCCACATGAATGGGTGGTGCCAGCGGCTGAACCTTATGCAGTTCATCTCATTTAAAAGGTTGGCTGCAAAATTACACAAGATCGGAAGCCTGCATTCTACCTCCCCTGGTGAGTTCCTGTGTTGGGGGCAACACATTAGCACCCCGTTTTTTTTCCTTGTACTGTCCAACAGTGCTTCTCAAACTTAGGTCCTCAGCTGTTGATGGACTACAACTCCCATCATCCCTGCCCACTGGTCCTGCTAGCCAGGGATTCTAGTGCATCAAATGGAGTTTGGGGATTTGGGGACAATGGTATCCACTTTCCCTGTGAGGCTGCACACACATAGCATTACGATATTGGCAGTTTTATCTACCAGCACTGTCTGCGAAGCTATCCAGATGAAACACGATCTCTGCAATCTTTGTGTCAGACAGGCAACTCACCATGCAGTCTGCAAGCTCATCTTGCAGGAAATCTAGATCCTTAATAACAGAATCACCTACTACCAAGATCCCCCACATCTCCCCATAGGATTATTCTTGGCATGAGCTGACTCCTCCTCACCGTCCCCCCTCCAAGGAATGAGTCCCTTCCAAGGGATCATTCGCCTTTTCCTGAGACCCTCCTTCTCCACAACAGCAGGGGAGTTTCCACTCAGCAGCAGAATGAAGCTATCAGGTCTCTGAAGATCTCTTCTGCAAAGAACAGTAGGAGCTTAAGCTCACACACGTAATATTTTGAAGCAAACACTTTCCATTTCACTCAAGCTCTTAAAAATATATGCATTCTACTGATCAATCATAAAGAGCTGCTTTGAGATCTGGGAAATGGAGCATAATAACACCCCAATGTAATATTAGAATATAATGTTTGGCACTCTCATTTGTGCAAAGAATAGCATGTTATTTTTGGACAGTGGGATTTTGTTTCTGTTCTTAGCCATGTTACAATTCCTCCTGGCATTCAACCTTTAGAAGCAAACATTTATCTAATCAAATCATTAACACCTTACAAACCCAATTTATAAAGGTTCTCCCCCTTTCCCCTAGCCCATCTGTTGAATAAACTTACCCAAGATTTTGGGAATTACTTAATATTTTCTCTGCAGACTTCCTCTAACTCTTATTACAGTTCCCAGCTATGTAGTTATTTCATTTTAGTGTTTTTCCAATAACAGTCTACTTTGGTGGAATACTAGAATGCTTACAAGTACAGTAATTTCCTACATAGGGGAAAGGAGCAGAAATCTCAGTTTGCTTCAGATTTAATATATATCTCTGCAACAATTCCTTGTGATTAAGAAACAGGAATACTTTTCTTGTTCAACTGTACTTTCATCCTAAAAGAACAGGGCCTCGACACACACATCATGGATGCAGAGATTTCAACAACTTAAACTTTAAACAGGGATTTTGTTCCTACCCGCCAAGTTTCTCTTGAGTGAAATCTGGCCTGAGCTCTTAAAAGAACAGTGTGGACAATATCATCTCCATGCAAAAGTCTCACACTAGGCTGATATTCTGCAGAATACTGCCTTCATTGTAACGGAGGCATAAGATCCCTCCCCCCTTGAAATGTAACCATCATTTCTTGATTGATGTGTGTGGAAATGGTACTTGGGGGGCATTTTTTTAAAATGGAAAATTAATTGTTACATATGAGAGACAGGTCATCGTCCCACAACATCAGAATTTATGAGAGGGAAGGACCAGTTGTGGTTCCCTCAGGGTCTCAATGACGAAGAGAAATGAGATGTTCAAGCTTCATTGGAAATGTTTGCTTTGGTCCAATTCAACTCTTATTCAGGGCCATTGGATTAATATATGCAGAAAATATAACACTACGGAAGACTGTTTGACACCCAAATTATGGAGCTGCCTTCCAAAAGAAGTTCATCTGGACACTTCACACACACACACACACACACACACACACACACACACACACACACACACAGAAACAAACACACAACCTTATACCCTTTGCTCCAAAATTCTAAGAAATGAAAAAAAATCAGGGCAGTTTTGAAAGGTTGAATCTGCCATCTTGGTTGTGCCTGGTCCTTGATATCAGGAGCCACCTTGCAAAATTTGGTCATGATATCTTGAAATCCCTGATTGCTCTCAGACTGCTTCAAAGGTCAGCCTGAATGAATGGTACCTTCAGACCTCCTCCCCAGAACACACCCTGCCCACATTTGCTTGCAGAAGTCGTGTGTTCTGCTGAATAAATGTTACAAAGGAAATAAGACCCAAGTTAGAGCAGTGATCCTTGTCTTCAATCGTAACTTTGTTTTTTCAGCCTCTCTGCCACAGGATCAGGTAACGTGCCAATGCCACTGTAAGTCGTTGTTGCTGGGACCCTCTTGTTATTCCAGCTTTTGAAAAAAACTGTTGTTATTATTTTCCCCCACTGTAGTTTCTTAAGATGCTTGATCTTTAAAGCCCCACACAGCTGATGATCTAGATATTTGTTGGACTGTTTCTCCCGTATCATTTGTCCATTCACAGAGATCTTCATCTGAATGTTTCCGCCATCTGAAGTGCTGCTTGGGGTGACAGGAGAAAGAGGTTTTCCATTGAAGGTTTGGCTACAACCACATCATTGTCATTTAGGTGCTAGGCAACAACATTCCTATTTTTCCAGGGTGTGTGTGTGTGTGTGTGTGTGTGTGTGAGAGAGAGAGAGAGAGAGTGTTTTGTGGCTACTGTTTTGTTGTAAATAAAACTATTGTTGCTGGATATATATATGCTATTAGGGACGTGGGTGGTGCTTGGGTTAAACCACAAAGCCTGGGGCTTGCCGATCAGAAGTTCAACGGTTCGAATCCCCACAATGGGGTGAGCTCCCATTGTTTGGTCCCAGCTCCTGCCAACCTAGCAGTTCGAAAGCACATCAAATTGCAAGTAGATAAATAGGTACCGCTCTGGTGGGAAGGTAAACGGTGTTTCTGTGTGCTGCTCTGGTTCGCCAGAAGCGGTTTAGTCATGCTGGCCACATGACCTGGAAGCTGTACGCTGGCTCCCTCGGCCAATAATGCGAGATGAGCGCCGCAACCCCAGAGTCGGTCACGACTGGACCTAATGGTCAGGGGTCCCTTTACCTTTATTATTATTATTATTATTCGAATTTATATATCACCCTATACCCAGAGGTCTCAGGGCGGTTCACAGAACAATCATTTTAATTGTTTTAATTATTATTTAAATTGTTTTAATTATTATTTAAATTGTTTTAATTATTATATTGTATCTTTGTTTTTATTACATTTCTGTTAGCCAGCCTGGAACATGATTGTATTGAAGATGCAGGCTATCTAAAGAAATAATGATAGCAGGGAATCATCAACTGGCCACACACACTCTCTTTGTTCTTCTCCTAGAAAAGAAGAATGAAAATAATATATAGAAGCAGTTGTACCTCCATGTAGAGATCTACCAGGGATGGAAAATGATGTAATTCTATGTCATCAAAGTATGGTCTACACATGCAGCAGAAGGGGATGTCAGAAAAAAAACTCCCTGATGTATTCAAAGAAGGGGGGCACATACAGGGGCCATGGCATCCCCACCTTCTATAGGTTCAGGCAGTGGGCGAAGGGGTTCTGCATGTGTGTGTGTTATTTATTTCATAAAATAATCTCAAAGTATATAAAAAAAATCTCAAAGCAGTTTACACAGGGCTTTTTTTTCCAGCCAGAACTCACCAGAACTCAGTTCTGGCACCTCTCAGGTGGGCGCCATTGCCATTATAAGAGAACAAAGGAGGCGTTCATGGTGAGTTCTGCCACATCTTTCCCCAGAAAAATAGCACTGAGTTTACAAACAATAAAACAGTAAAATTGGGGGGGGGGGGGAAGATAACAAACCTCCTTTAAAACATACAAAAGTTAAAATATGAAAACAGATTAAAATTACTTGATGTACGCACATAACAGCCCCTTTCATGTGGCAGCCAAACATACACATGGTGGGGGCTGGCTAAGTGTCAGAGATTAGCAACCCTGCCATGGGTTCTCATTCTTGCAGTTGGTCATCTGAACTTCCCTAGAGTGAAGAATGAATGGGGCAGTAAGTATCAGTTCAGATTGCTGGTGTTAAAAATCCTAGGGACATTTATTTGTTTTTTACTCTATGCTTTGGAACTGCACCCCACCCCCCAACCCCTGTCTGAAGTGGTGTAGTCCGGTTAGGATCCCATCACCTCATTCTAAACCTAAGGCTGAAATTGTATACCTACAAGGGAGTAACCTTTAGCACAATCATGGGGATTGATTTACTTTCAGATCATTGCATGTAGGTTTGGGATGCAAGGCAAATTTGAGTACTTGCCTGCATGCTGGAACCATATTTTTGGGGATTCAGCAGCCCACTTACCTTTAAACATCTGTTCAGTTGAGCCAAAAAGGCATCCAAGTGGCTTTTAGAGTTTGTGGTTATATATGGAGCACAGAATGTGCTTTCAGTTCCAGAGTGCTTTTGAATTTTGCTTTGCTGAAACACTATCTTGTTGGTAATTATCTGTCTGGTGAAGTCTTGTTTTTCCTTTTTTGCCTTCCTTTTTTCGCAGTGGGAAAATGTATCCGTTTTATCTAACCAGGACTAGTCATAATAACTATCCCTTTCTTACATATAAATTTGCTATCATTCTTTCGCATGCTTGAATGTTCTCCCACCTGTCCTCAATTTAATCCACAAATGTAAAGCCATAAATCTTCATGACGTTTTGGCAGAAATCACCCTCTCTTTTTTTTCTTTAGACGACTCCTTTAGGAAACGCTGAATCCAGGTGTTTGGTTTTTGCATAAGCTGCTGCAAAATGAGAATTTCAACATGACTATGTGCAAATAAAGGTAGAAGGAATGATGTTTGAATGATCGGAAAAGCAGGACCAAGTTTGTCCTCAGGTTTTATACAGGCCATCCACACCTTAAGTTAAGTTCAGGCAGCAAAAATTATAATTACAGCACCATCTGTTAAGAGGAAAATTTAACGTTAAGTTGCTTCTTTTTGAATAATAAAAAAAGGATACTCGGATACTTGGCCATGTGTACTTTATTTATAAGAAGCACACATTGCACTTGAAAGTCTCTTATTTCGACAAAAAAAGAATGAAAAATGGGATGCAAACTTCTCAAAACAAAGAGAGTTGGGACAAAGAGAGTAAAGAGAAGGGGGGAAGATGAAACAACTTGGTATTTTCTCTCTCTCCACCAGATGGTTTCCAAACCACTTGAAAACCCTATCACACATGTCTTTTGAACAAAACGAACACAGTATAACCCCCTGTTTCCAAGTGCCAGGAGAAGGGTGAAGGGGTCTTACAAGCACTCAGAGCCTCTGAACACCTCCTGGAATCTTACTGCTTTCGAGGCCAGCAAAAGCAACATATGTGCCACCATTTGCCAGTTTACGGCAGGGCTTTGGGAGGGGAATCCAGCCCTATTTTATTGATTGGCTAGCTGACCCGGCCACGCGTTGCTGTGGTTCTTTCCTGTGATCCCCACCCCACCCTGTCATGATCCATGACATATCCTGCCCCTCCTCCCTCCACCCCGGCTCATCCCTGTGTTTCCGTAGGATACCCTTCCCTCTGTTGTCCCTGGGGAGTGTTGGCCCCTCCCCCTGTATCTCCATACCTTGGCCCCCACCCTCGAAAAGGAACTGTTAGGTTCTGGGTTCTATTTCCCAGCATGCACTTTTGTCTGAACCCTCTGTTGTTCCTGGGGAGTGTTGGCCCCTACCCCTGGTATCTTCCTACATTGGCCCTCAGCCTTGGAGAAGGAGCTGTCAGTTTCTTGGTTCCATTTCCCAGTATTTACTTTTGTCTGAGCCCTCTGTTGTCCCCTCCCCCCTGTATCTCCATACATTGGCCCCTGTGCACACATTGTGAACATTTCTATATGTTTAGATTAAGGATCGGGGGTGATGATGTGCCCTGGGACCCAGAGAACTACTTAAAGAATCCCAACCCGGGGAGGGGGGGGTCAAATAGCGAAGCCCCATAGCCCCGTAGCAACAGACAGGCCCAGACAGAAGGAGGGGGGTCATATGGTGCACTTGGCGCGGCCCTCCGAATCTAAAGGGGGCCTCGCTCAGCATTTTCTCAATCAGTAAAATGAAAAAAGTAACTAAGGGGTTAAAAACAAGGACACATTATCTTATCTACCTGGGCTGGGCCTCTGTCTGGCCCTGCAAGGGCCTGGCAACAGAAGGCGTGTTCAGAAGTAACCGAGTTGTTCAGTTCCATAAAAAAAACCAGGAAGTGGCAAGGGGAAGGTAGGGAATTGTAAATGGGGTGGGGTGTGTGCACTGCAAATATCTGAGGACTTAAACTGGGGAGAGAAAATGAATGGTTGTTTTTTTTTTTTTTAAAAAAAGACACAGAGGCTTACAATCAGTTGTTTCTCATAAAATAAGACATACCCATAAAATAAGTCATATTTATTTTTGTCTTGTGGATTTTTGGGGGGTAGTGGTGCTAAATTGTAAAGTAAAAACCCCTTGCAGTGTAGGGGCCTACATAAATCAAAGGCCGTGCTGCGGCCTGTGGCAAACCCCTCCTCCGGCAGGCCCCGACCTCCACTTGGCAATGTTGGTTTTTTGGTGGTTTTTTTTTTTTTTGGTGGGGGTAGTGTTGCTAAATGGTAAAGTAAAACCCCTAGCCGTGCGGGAGCCTACATAAATCAAAGGCCGTGCTGCGGCCTGTGGCAACCCCCCCCCCAGGGAGGCCCTGACCTCCACTTGGCAATGTTGGTTCTTTGGCGGGGTTTTTTTTGGGGGGTAGTGGTGCTAAATGGTAAAGTAAAACCCCTTGCCGTGCCCCCAAGTGTGTTGCTGTGGGTTATCCCCCTCCCCGGGCCTAGTGGAGGCCTGTCAGCCTGTCAGGGGCCTAAAACAAAGGCCTAGATAAAATGGCTGCTTTGGTGTATTTCAGTTGCTTGGTTGTATTTCAGTTGCTTTGGTGTATTTCAGTTGCAGGACCAGTCTTCCCCCCCAGAAAAAGACAGCCATTGGAATAGTAAACGCGGGATTGGCTGCTTTGGTGTATTTCAGTTGCTTGGTTGATGATGATGTCATTTGGTTTGTAGGTGTGGCTTAGATTTCTCAGGAAGGGAGGGGTGGAGGAGGGTACTACGCCACTTGAGGGCGCTGTTTGACTTGGTGGAAAAGCAGGTCTGCACCTGGGCAGGTGTGCGATTTGAGGGATTTTTGCCCCCAACAACGCTCTAGGAGTGGCCTGGATCGTTGTGTCAAAATTTCAGAACGATCGGTCAAGCGGTTACGGAGAAAAGTGTCAAACGGAATTTCACGATTTTTACATTTATATATATATATATATATAGATTATTGATTGATTGATTGATTGATTATTGCATTTCAATGCCACTTTTTCCTCCAAGGAATCATAGAATTGTAGCATTGTAGAGTTGGAAGGGATCCCGAGGATCATCTACTACTCCAACCTCCTGCAATGCAGGAATCTCAACTAAAGCATCCATGGCAGATGGCCATTCTACCTCTGCTTAAAAAATTCCAAGGAAGGAGAGTTCACCACCTCTCGTGAGAGTCTGTTCCACTGTCAAAAAGGAATCTCCTTTCTTGCCACTTGAATCCACTTGGGTCTTATCCTCCAGAGCAGGAGAAAAGAAGCTTGCCCCACCTTCCATGTGACAGCTTTTTTAAATACTTGAAGATGGCTATCATACCTCCTCTCAGTCTCTGCCCTTGGTCACCTTGGCTGCCCTCCTCTGCACACATTCCAGCTTGCCAGTATATTTCTTAAATTGTGACAACAGTATTCCAGGTGTGGTCTGACCAAGGCAGAATAGAGTGGTGCTATTACTTCCTTTGACCTGGATACTAGACTTCTGTCGATGCAGCCTCGAGTAGCATTAGCTTTTTTTGCTGCTGCATCACATTGTTGATTCCAGTATAAGGCAGTTTCCTAAAATCCTATTCCTTTAGGGGAGAGACACTTGTGTGATTTTCTGTCTCAGGTGAGTAACCTAAGGTGACACTATGCACTATGTCTTAGGCTGGATTAGCGTAAGGGACAACCTCCAGGCTGATCCAGCCACCTGCACATAAGCAGTGATGGCATGACTCCTAAGCAGCTGCCGTGCAAAAGCTTTCATGTGCTCCCATGCATGAGCACCCACCCAATAAATCATGAACATTGTGTTGTGGTGGCTCCCAGAAGTGCAACCACAGATGGCTAATATTGGCCAGCATACAGGAGGCTGTAATGCAGGGATGGGATGGGAAACCTTTTCTCACCGCCCTCCCACCCAAGAGGCTGTTGGACTGCAACTCCCATCAGCCCCGGCCAGCATGATCCAGCCAGGGGGTGGTGGGTGTTGTAGTCAGTCTTACAATGTCTGGAGGATCACAGGTCCCTCATATTGTTGCAACCTTCTTCCACCAACTCTGTGAACTGACTGAACTGCAGGTGTGGGTATGTGCTTTTGTGTGTGGTCAGACCACACCATTGTCAAAGAAGCTATCTGGAATGCTGAATTCACTGTGTGTTTGTATTTTCAGCTTTGAAGCATCAAATGTCAGGGATTGTGGTTTATTCCACAATAAATGTCCTTAGAAAAAGCTTTCTTTTCCCCCTTTCTTTCTTTCTTTCTTTCTTTCTTTCTTTCTTTCTTTCTTTCTTTCTTTCCTGAAGCCACTCTGCAGGGGACATACTGATATTTGGTCCTCAAAATGTTCCCATAGAGGTCTGGGCTACAATTGCTTTTTTGGCATCATCAAGACAATTTAAAATCCTAATTTCCCATGAGTTGACTTATTCAAGGAGTATTTCTGGTTGCATGGAAGCCTGCTGATTGTCCTAATCTCCTGACGATGTGAAACAAAAATTCCCCTTATGCTCCTTGCTTACAGCATAAGAGACTTCATTGTCCGTTTCTCACAACACACACAAACGAATCAACCCCCCCCCCTCTTGCAAATAGGAGGGAAGATTTTATTCTTAACTATTAAGTTCATGTTGGCATCTTCCTTTTAAATAGGCGGGCTTCCCCAGGGTTGAGAGTGATAGGGGTTTTGTGTTGCCAAAAATAGACTCATATTCTACTATTGAAGGGGAGGAATAGCGTTACTGTTTAGCAGTAACACATTTACAGTTCACTGCAAGAGCTCAGGATGGTATAGAGATTAAAATGGCTTTTTATTGAGAAAACATTTATGCAGGCTTGGTGCTCCTTGTGATGAGCTCATACCATGTGGGACAAAGCCCAGCTAATACAGACTCCTAGGCTGGGGGGGGGGGAGTGTGTGTGCAATACATCTAAACATAAGTCCAATTAAATGTGGAGCTTAGTTTTAGGCAGATATTTATAAGAATGCCCTGCAATCCTATGCCCAGCACCCACTAACCTGGGACTAAGTTCCATTGGAGATTACTTCTGAGTAGACATATATAGGATTGCACTCTTTAGTTTGCATTTCAGGAACATAGGAAGTGAATATGGCAGTGGCAGAGGTCCCCCACAATAGCAGTGGAGCCTATGGTGAAGGCAGTGCCAGATATATGTATAAGCTAAACAAGCTATAGCTTAGGGCCCCAGTCTCTTGGGGGCCCAAAAAAAATTTAAAGGAAAAAAAAACTGGATGTACATTTCCAAAATATAAGATAAAAAAATAAAACCTACATACAGCAACAGTGTTTTGTGTTGTGCAGGCTCCTATGATGTAAGTTATGGGCCCTGCCTGCTCACCTGCTCCCTAAAATATCACAGGTTTGCTCATTTCTATATCAATAAAATACATATTTTGTTATGTGCAAATGGCTTTAGATACCTATTAGGTATCTATTAAGTATAAATTACCATACAGTGGTACCTCAGTTTGCGGCCGCAATCTGTTCCGCAGAGGTGGTTGCTCGCCGAAGCATTTGCTCCCTGAAGGCACGCTTCTGTGTGTGCGCGAATCGCCAATAGAGCACTTCTGCGCATGTGCGCGCTGCGCAGATCACGTCTGCGCATCCGACGCCACGGAACCCGGATGTAAACACTTCCGAGTCTGCGGCTGTCGCTCGCCAAAGCGGTCACAAACAGAGGTAGGTGTAAACCGAGGTTTGACTGTATAGCATATATTCAACACAAAAAACAGCCACAATTTGTCGTTGACAAAGGACAGCTGGACATATAAAGGACCCCATTACCTCCAGTAGCTTAGGGCCTCATCAAACCTAAATCTGGCCCTGGGTGGAGCCTGCCCTGGAGGAGAAGGAGGTGGTGGTAAGGAAGCAGAACTGGGACATCTTTGCACTTCAAACAGAAGCCGGGGCACCTTCTGTGAATTCATGGTGTCCCTATTAATTTGGGGAAAACTGAGTGATCTGGCCCCCTTCATGGATCAATGCCTTGTCGTGGCGAAGGGGCTTGAATAACTCAGAGAAGCTATGAGCTATGCCATGCAGGGCCACCCAAGATGGACAGGTCATAGTGGAGAGTTTTGACTAAACGTGATCCACCTGGAGAAGGAACTGGCAAGCCACTCCAGTATCCCTGCCAAGAAAACTCCATGGACAAAGACAACAGGCATATAAAAGTTATGACGCTGGAAGATGAGCCCCTCAGGTCGGAAGGCGTCCAACATGCTACTGAGGAAGAGCGGAGGACAAGTACAAGTAGATTCAGAGCTGATGAAGCGGCTGGGCCAAAGCCGAAAGGACGCTCAGTTGCGGATATGCCTGGAAGCGAAAGGAAAGTCCGATGCTGTAAAGAAAAATATTGCATAGGAACCTGGAATGTAAGAACCATGAGTGGAGGTAAGCTGGATGTGGTCAAAAATGAGATGACAAGAATAAATATCGACATCCTGGGCATCAGTGAACTAAAATGGAAGGGAATGGGCGAATTCAGTTCGGGTGACTATCATATCTACTACTGTGGGCAAGAATCCTGTAGCAGAAATGGAGTGGCCCTCATAGTCAACAAAAGAGTGGCAAAAGCTGTAATGGGATGCAATCTCAAAAATGACAGAATGATCTCGATACGAATCCAAGGCAGACCTTTTAACATCACAGTAATCCAAGTTTATGCACCAACTACTGGTGCTGAAGAAAGTGAAATTGACCAATTCTATGAAGACCTACAACAACTTCTAGAAATGACACCAAAGAAGGATGTTCTTCTCATTACAGGGGATTGGAATGCTAAAGTAGGGAATCAAGAGATAAAAGGAACAACTGGCAAGTTTGGCCTTGGAGTTCAAAATGAAGCAGGGCAAAGGCTAATAGAGTTCTGTCAAGAGAACAAGCTGGTCATCACAAACACTCTCTTCCAACAACACAAGAGACGACTCTACACATGGATATCACCAAATGGGCAGCATCGAAATCAGATTGATTATATTCTCTGCAGCCAAAGATGGAGAAGCTCTATACAGTCAGCAAAAACAAGACCTGGAGCTGACTGTAACTCAGATCATCAGCTTCTTATAGCAAAATTCCAGCTTAAACTGAAGAAAGTAGGAAAAACCACTGGGCCAGTAAGATACAATCTGAATCAAATCCCTTATGAATACACAGTGGAAGTGAGGAACAGGTTTAAGGATTTAGATTTGGTGGACAGAGTGCCTGAAGAACTATGGATGGAGGCTCGTAACATCATACAGGAGGCAGCAACGAAAACCATCCCAAGGAAAAGGAAATGCAAGAAAGCAAAATGGCTGTCCAACGAGGCCTTACAAATAGCGGAGGAGAGGAGGCAAGCAAAATGCAAGGGAGATAGGGAAAGATACAGGAAACTGAATGCAGATTTCCAAAAAACAGCAAGGAGAGACAAGAGGGTCTTCTTAAATGAGCAATGCAAAGAAATAGAGGAAAACAATAGAATGGGGAAAACCAGAGATCTGTTCAAGAAAATTGGAGATATGAAAGGAACATTTCGTACAAAGATTACCATAATCAAGGACAAAAGTGGTAAGGACCTAACAGAAGCAGAAGACATCAAGAAGAGGTGGCAAGAATACACAGAGGAATTATACCAGAAAGATATGGAGGTCTCATACACCCCAGGTAGTGTGGTTGCTGACCTTGAGCCAGACATCTTGGAGAGTGAAGTCAAATGGGCCTTAGAAAGCATTGCTAATAACAAGGCCAGTGGAAGTGATGATATTCCAGCTGAACTATTTAAAATTTTAAAAGATGATGCTGTTAAGGTGCTACACCCAATATGCCAGCAAGTTTGGAAAACTCAGCAATGGCCAGAGGATTGGAAAAGATCAGTCTACATCCCAATTCCAAAGAAGGGCAGTGCCAAAGAATGCTCTAACTACCGCACAATTGCGCTCATTTCACACGCTAGCAAGGTTATGCTTAAAATTCTACAAGGCAGGCTTAGGCAGTATGTGGACCGAGAACTCCCAGAAGTGCAAGCTGGATTTCGAAAGGGCAGAGGAACCAGAGACCAAATAGCAAACATGCGCTGGATTATGGAGAAAGCTAGAGAGTTCCAGAAAAACGTCTACTTCTGCTTCATTGACTATGCAAAAGCCTTTGACTGTGTCGACCACAGCAAACTATGGCAAGTTCTTAAAGAAATGGGAGTGCCTGATCACCTCATCTGTCTCCTGAGAAATCTCTATGTGGGACAAGAAGCTACAGTTAGAACTGGATATGGAACAACTGATTGGTTCAAAATTGGGAAAGGAGTACGACAAGGTTGTATATTGTCTCCCTGCTTATTTAACTTATATGCAGAATTCATCATGCGAAAGGCTGGACTAGATGAATCCCAAGCCGGAATTAAGATTGCCGGAAGAAATATCAACAACCTCAGATATGCAGATGACACAACCTTGATGGCAGAAAGCGAGGAGGAATTAAAGAACCTTTTAATGAGGGTGAAAGAGGAGAGCGCAAAATATGGTCTGAAGCTCAACATCAAAAAAACCAAGATCATGGCCACTGGTCCCATCACCTCCTGGCAAATAGAAGGGGAAGAAATGGAGGCAGTGAGAGATTTTACTTTCTTGGGCTCCTTGATCACTGCAGATGGTGACAGCAGTCACGAAATTAAAAGACGCCTGCTTCTTGGGAGAAAAGCAATGACAAACCTAGACAGCATCTTAAAAAGCAGAGACATCACTTTGCCGACAAAGGTCCGTATAGTTAAAGCTATGGTTTTCCCAGTAGCGATGTATGGAAGTGAGAGCTGGACCATAAAGAAGGCTGATCGTCGAAGAATTGACGCTTTTGAATTATGGTGCTGGAGGAGACTCTTGAGAGTCCCATGGACTGCTAGAAGATCAAACCTATCCATTCTTAAGGAAATCAGCCCTGAGTGCTCCCTGGAAGGACAGATCGTGAAGCTGAGGCTCCAATACTTTGGCCACCTCATGAGAAGAGAAGAATCCTTGGAAAAGACCCTGATGTTGGGAAAGATTGAGGGCACTAGGAGAAGGGGACGACAGAGGACAAGATGGTTGGACAGTGTTCTCGAAACTACGAACATGAGTTTGACCAAACTGCGGGAGGCAGTGCAAGACAGGAGTGCCTGGCGTGCTATGGTCCATGGGGTCACGAAGAGTCGGACACGACTAAACGACTAAACAACAACAACGAGTGATCTGGCATTATGATAACTACTTCTAACAGTCATGGCTTCCCCCAAAGCATTATGAGAGCTCTGGTTTGTTAAGGATGCTGTAAGTTTTTAGGAGGTCCCTATTTCCCTCAAAGAGCTACAATTCTCAGAGTGCTTTAGACATCAATCCCTCTTCACCAGGAACTCTGGGAACTGTAGCTCTGGGAAGAGAATAGAGGTGTCCTAACAACTCACAGCATATTTAATGAACTACAGCTCCCTTAATTTTTTTTTTGGGGGGGGGAGCCATGACTGCTTAGAATGATACCATAGTGCTTTAAATGTCTGATCTCTACTAGGGCTGCCATACGTGCGAAATTTCCCAGACACAGCCAGGATTCGGCCCTCAGAAATAGCGTGCGGGCAGAAATCGCTTAAATGCCTATGTCGGAAGTGTAAATTTTGGCGAATTTCTTTAAAAATAGCTCAGAACGTCTTCTTTTTCTGAGACTGCAGAAAAAGCTCAACTTTTGTGTTTGAAACATGACAACCCAAATTAAGCGTTCTCGATGAACATTCATCCTGATTTACTTGCAGGGTGTTTTTATGTCTTCCCGCTAATCATTTGGTCCTCCCACACTTCCGTGCATTTTCTCATTGCTCTCTTAACTACAAAATGACTTTTTAAAAACAAACAAACAAGTATATTTGTTGCGCCGAGGCGACAGAACGCTTTAACGCATGTTAACTGCGCAAACCTAAATTTCCAATAGGAGCTTGAATTCCCCACACAAAGTCTGGAGGCAATATTGTGGCTCAGGCACATCCATGAAGGAAAAAAAACAGATAAATGTTTAAGCAGGAATGAGCCCGTTAAAGGATTTTTTTTCTTTTTAAGGAAAAAATTGTATTGGGTTTATTTATAAAAATGCATAATTCAAAGCCAGTTTTGTGTGTGGGCCTCACTCATTATTTTTGAGCATTTGTGTTAGTATCCATGGGATTTGGCATATGAGAAATCTTCACTAGGAAATTTATAATCACATGCCACTCACTTTAATGACTCTGTTTCAAAAATATACATAGAATGTGCCTTTTATCTGACAAATGCTTTTAAAACTCTCATTAAGAGCAATATTTGTAAAAAACCTGATGTGTATAATGAATAATTACATGACTAGAGCAAGTATTTCCCATTCCAAAAGAAAATTAGTAACATAATAAACTCTATGCCTATGCAGTCCAATAAAATTGATGGAATAACTAATTCTCCTCTAAAGTGCATCTGCTACATAAGTGCCAAAGAAAGCACAATTCATGTCTGTTTTATTGGAGTCCCTGGGCCGGCAGAGTCATTTATGCTGGTGTAAAATAGGAGAACATCTGCCAGCACTGTAAATAAGTGGAAAATTCTCACTCGGTAGCATTTAACCGCTGCTATTTCACACTCACTCTTAGCCCAGTGGGAAAACCAGACACACCCACCCAACAATAAAGGGGGGAAAGCAGGACCATTTGCTTCTTAAGGACCTCAAAACAACGTTGTGCTCCCAGTTTCTGACCTCATGGAGAATTCTCAAGAGAGTTTTGACTGAATTAAATGCAGCCTGATCTTACGTAGCAAGTGTTGTGTCATGCTCGGAGCATCAGTTCAGGATTTTGTTTAGTCGTTTAGTCGTGTCCGACTCTTCGTGACCCCATGGACCAGAGCACGCCAGGCACTCCTGTCTTGCACTGCCTCCCACAGTTTGGTCAAACTCATGTTCGTAGCCTCGAGAACACTGTCCAACCATCTCGTCCTCTGTCGTCCCCTTCTCCTAGTGCCCTCCATCTTTCCCAACATCAAGGTCTTTTCCAAGGATTCTTCTCTTCTCATGAGGTGGCCAAAGTATTGGAGCCTCAGCTTCACGATCTGTCCTTCCAGTGAGCACTCGGGGCTGATTTCCTTCAGAATGGATAGGTTTGATCTTCCTGCAGTCCATGGGACTCTCAAGAGTCTCCTCCAGCACCATAATTCAAAAGCATCAATTCTTCGGTGATCAGCCTTCTTTATGGTCCAGCTCTCACTTCCATACATCACTACTGGGAAAACCATAGCTTTAACTATACAGACCTTTGTAGGCAAGGTGATGTCTCTGCTTTTTAAGATGCTGTCTAGGTTTGTCATTGCTTTTCTCCCAAGAAGCAGGCGTCTTTTAATTTCGTGACTGCTGTCACCATCTGCAGTGATCAAGGAGCCCAAGAAAGTAAAATCTCTCACTGCCTCCATTTCTTCCCCTTCTATTTGCCAGGAGGTGATGGGACCAGTGGCCATGATCTTGGTTTTTTTGATGTTGAGCTTCAGACCATATTTTGCGCTCTCCTCTTTCACCCTCATTAAAAGGTTCTTTAATTCCTCCTCACTTTCTGCCATCAAGGTTGTGTCATCTGCATATCTGAGGTTGTTGATATTTCTTCCGGCAATCTTAATTCCAGCTTGGGATTCATCTAGAATCCCAGTTCAGGATTAGGGATGGGCAAATCTGTCCATTTTGGTTTCTGTCAGTTTATCATTTTTCCACTCTAAGTTCAGCTCTCCACATCAGTTTGCAATTATTATGATTATTATTTTTTAAAGGCCTCAACAAAAATGCACCAGTATTTTAGGGTGAATTTCTCCTAATATTTTTGCCTAATACACGCTTTTTTGGGGGGGGGGGTATTGCTGTAAAATAAGCCATCTACAGTATATGCATTTTTATGGATGCTTCACCCGAGTATATTCACTTTTGTACACTTTACTTGACTGGAGAAGCTGCACGACAAAATTCGGAGAAGTGCAAATTTCAACAGACGGCTGTGCTGCAGCTCGGATATTGTTTGGGGAAGTGCAAATCAGATGAGATTTTCTTTAAATGTGAACTGAATCAAATTTCTACCCCATTCCTTGTTAGGACTAGGAAGGCTTTAGTTCAGGAATGGTTAATCTGTGGCCCATATGGGGGATGCTTTTATGAGATTTAAAATACAGCTCCAGAACCCTTCAGCCGAAATCCTGCCACCTTTTCTGAGCATGTGTTCCTGTGGTCACCAGGAACCTATTTACCTTGCATTCAGATGCCACTCTAGCCACTGCCGGAAAAACTGCAGATTGTCCCATAGCAACCAAAGAGGCAGCATGTTTTCAACAACTGCCCATCATATTTTGTGACGATTGCACTTCCTATATTTTTATAAGATGATCAAATTATAATGTTACTGGGGGGGGGGGGTGTCGTTTGGTTACGTGGGCCTAACAGGTGTCAGCAAACTTTTTCAGCAGGGGGCTGGTCCACTGTTCCCCTAACCTTATGTGGGGCCGGACTATAATTTGGGTGGAGGGGGATGAACGAATTCCTATGCCCCACAAATAACCCAGAGATGCATTTTAAATAAAAGGACACATTCTACTCATGTAAAAACATGCTGATTCCCACACCGTCCATGGACCGGATTTAGAAGGCGATTGGTCCAGCTCCGGCTCCCGGGCCTTGGTTTGCTTACGCATGGCCTATAACAATTCCAGTGTGCTCCAAAGGTTTGCTTTTTGCTCCTTAAACTACAGGGAAATGGTTTGATCCAGGCTGTAGTGAACTGCAACCCCAAGCGTTCACATAATTGTTTCAGCATTCCAAAACTGCCACCAGCAGCCCAGCAACAAGCATATCCACCATGGTTAAAAATGCTCATGTGAAAAGGCACTTTTTCTTAACCGCAAAGGATGAATCCCAAACTCCAACCTGTTGGAGAGTGCTGTCAAGTGAAATAATATGTTGACGTGAGTGTCTCTGATAATATGATGCCATAGCTGCAGGAAGGCATGTACGATCCTTGATTTGTTGACAGAATAAGGCCAACACCCTTGGCTTTGAGAAATTTCATTCTCTCTGGGAGATGTTTTGCTCTGTAACATATTACTATTAGAGATCTTGGAATATATATTCCTCTGCTTAGCGTGCTTAGGTTAACTCTGGCACGCAGCAAGATCAGCTCTGGATCTTCTCCAAGTTGCACCCTCTCCCAGAGGGCAAAGATTTTGCTACCATCGCCCATGCCTTGGGAGTCTCCTGGATCAGTTACAGCAAGGGACTCTACCCAGTGCTTCCCTTGAAAAAATCTTTGCGTAGCTCTGCTGCGGTAGACCACAGAAAGTATATTATACAAGTCCTAGGTGTACTTGAAAAGCTTTGGGTGACAGCTCCAGAATGCAAAAAGAAAGTGCTGGAAGAGCCTTAGCAGTAGGTAGGGAAGTTCGTCATATTCCTTACATTGCACATAACATGCATTTTTTTTGTTTTTGTTTTAGTAGTAATAATAGCAACAACAACAACAACAACTTTTGTTCTAATTGTCCTTCTTCATTCAAACATTTTAGAGTTCCACAAGCCACAGCCTTGGCTCAAATACTCATTTACCAAGGAAATGGCTGGAAGGGAAGCAAACTGAGACTATAAACCATACTCTATTTTTGTTAATTAAAATTTAATCCAGGCCCCCTAATAAATGAATAGAATTCAACATCCTGGTGTAAATCTAAAATTACCTTCCTGAAACCCATTATATGGATGCAAACTAAACCAATGTGACCTATTTTCCTGTAATTTATGCAACCTTTAAACCAAAGATTCTGCTCTTTTCTCCCCTTGAATCAGACTGGAAAAAGAAAACTTAAATATCTACCTGCTCACATGCAGTTTCAGAATTAGGGCCTCCATCACCACATTATGGAATGTTTTCCTCATTCAGACTGTATAAATAAATATTACAAAATGCTTTTTGGACTCTGCCTTGTCTGTTATGGAGACCAAAAGCCTTCCTGCTTCCAGAGAGAGCCACTGGAGCTTGCTTTACATTTACAGCATTTGTCAGGCTAGCAGCCAGCCAGCAGACAACTTATTGAAAACCGTCTCAGAATATTCTATACCCCATAATACATGAAAATTCAATTTATGGATAGTGAAAGGGGGAACCTACCCAGTGGAAATGTGACAACAGCAAAAACTGTAATGCAAAAACAACAGCTGAGGTAGTTTATCACAAAATAAATAAATTTCTCCCGCAGTCCTAATGATAACTTACTAACTTAAAAAAATATATCCTATAACTTAATTCCCCTCACAAAGCTATTCTAGATAAGCTACACTGCCTGTTTAAAAAGCCAAGAAATATACAAATGCAAGAGAGTAGCATGCTGAGATGAAATGCTAGATTTAAAGTTTCCCCTACTGATTTGAATTACACATTCTGACAGGCCATCATTTTATTTCAAGAGTTCCTGTATAATGCTCGATTCCATAGATGACAATACTCAACCACTATTTCAACATAGCTATAGACAGGCATTATTATTTTGTTCCCTGGAGCTGGCAGGTTTATTTTCCCTCTCATTGAAACCAATGGGGTTGGCAGTGACCAAGAACAACAAAAAAAAGGTATGGAGAAGTGCTGGGGAAAGTGTTCCTTTCACCTTCTCTCTTGGCCAGTATGAGGTCTGTAGAGGTTAGGAAGTGGTGATTCCTTGCCATTGGCTCTCCTCCCTCTGCCTCCTTCTGCAGGCAAACCTCTTCCAACAGAAATCCAGAATGAGATCAGCAGATGACGGGACTCTGACTAAATATAGCTTCTTAGAACAAGGCGTCAAAGTAATACCAATAAAGCATATGGAATATGTCTCTTGGCCACTGGATGTCACTGATGACCTCAGAAATACAATGGGGAATATGCTCCACTCCTAAGCTCTACACAGGTAAAGAAAACAGGAGAAGAAATTGCCAGCTTTTTATTTTAACACGTTACTCTTCTCCGAAACATTTTGGGAAGGCCCCAGGTGGCCTCGGGAAGGAGGATATTTCAGTGCTATCATTCGTTCTTATCTATGCACTTATTTCTCTTGGTGTGGAACAAATGACATTTTTGCAGGTAATTAGAAAAACGCGAGAATATGAAGATGGAACAGGGCTCATCTGTTTTCGCTGCGTGAATTGTTGGGGAAAGCTGTAATTAATCTCTGTGTTTAGTTTCATTAGGACCAGGGAGCTCTTTTTTAAAAATATATATATATATATGCCTGTGTTACAAGCAGATTAGCATGGCTCCCTGCTCACACGCTTGCAGTAATACTGGCCTTACAACAAAACAAAAACCATCCAGCCCATTATATACTTGTATAGCATTATCATAGTATCTGGCATTTTACAGAGAAACTAAGAAGACAGGCCGCTTGTGAAACCTTGACACAGGAGTAGAGCTGTAAGAGGAGGAAAGAGAGATTGGGGGGGGGGGTGAGGGTGAAAGGAGAACAATAGGTATTGTTCAATAGGTACCTGTTTCACTTGCAGAAGGCCCTTGGTTCAAACCCTGGCATACCCAGATTAAAGGAACAGGGAGCAGATAATGGGAAAGACCTCAGCTTGAATTTAGAGAGAATAAATGGATAAAAGGACCCAGGTGAAGGCAACTGCTAATGGACCTAGGCTTAGGAACAAATCTACCCTCTCAGCCCTTCCTGAAGTTGCAGGCCCAGGTGCAATGGAGCCATGGATGGGGAGGGTCTGGGCATGTTATAGTTGCAATAAACACAGGACAACCAACTGGGATTTAAACAGGCCACAACTTTATTGATGACAGATGTCAGCAGGTTTCGGTGCAGGCATTGGGTGAGTATCATGAATTGATGAGCCTGGCTGCTGGTTGACTTGGCAGGGTTTGCCAAGGTTATGGTTAACCCTATAATGTACATCAAATCAGGGCGATCCCCCACGATTATTCTTGTGGGGATACTGTGGCCCATCAGCCCCTGTTTGGGCGTCTGGACAGAAGCACCCCCCAAAAAAAACCTTTTAGGGGATACCTTGATCCCTTTGAGCTGGGGGGAGGGGCACTCTCATCCAATTAGACCCCCCCTCCAATCCAACCCAATGCCTTATCCATAGCTGCCAAGTTCCGACCTGAGAAATAAGGGACTGGACCAGAAGTAGCAGACCAGAAATAGCGCTGCCGCCATTTTGAAACTGGGCGGAGCATGCTCAGAAGCTACTTTTGATGCTGCTCTGCCCTGTTCCAAAATGGCCACCGCACCAGAAGTCGCGCTGCGGCCATTTTGGAACTGGGCAAAGCAGCATCAAAAGTCGTTTCTGAGCATGCTCTGCCCAGTTCAAAAATGGTCGCCGCGCCAGAATAACCCGGGGAAAAACAAAAAAATCCGTTTTTTCGGCTAGGGACAGCTGGGAAAACGGGGGTTTCCCAGGGAATACGGGAGACTTGGCAGCTATGGCCTTATCTGAAACAAAGTTGTGACAGTTGCTATGAGGGAGACAAAACTGTCAGATAGCTCCAGTTATTCTGCAGGCAAATTCCTGCCTGGCCCCTAATACAGCCATTGAAGAGGAAGTGACTGGGTATTTTCTTGAATACCCAATCATTTTAATGAGTGTTTTGTACTGCTTGTAATAATTTTTCTTGTTTTATATTACTGTGCATTGCCCTGATTTCATAAGAGGGCGGTTGTTGTTGTTGTTTAGTCGTTTAGTCGTGTCTGACTCTTTTGTATATCAATAATTTTATACATAAACAAATTAAATTAATAATAAAGAAAGGCAAACAGATATCAAACTGATAGGAGACAAATGCTTAACAGCACTACCCTAACCATGCCGTCCCATAATAAATTCCTTATGAAATGAACAGGGCTTACTACCAGATCAGTGGGATTAAGATGGAAACCTTTCGTTAATGATGTTAGTCATCAGAGCATGCTTGGCTTGACTTTGTTTTGACGGCTGGTCCTCACCTTTGTGAAACACAGTGCAGTGCAGGAAGTCCCTCATCCCCTGCAGATTTGGGCTGGACCTCTTGAGATGGCATTATCCAAAACTTCCAGGCCTTCCTTTTGTCACCATGTACCTTAGTGGCAGGAGGCCACAGTTAGAACAGCTAGAGCTTTTCGCCGACTTTCAGCAGTTTTTAAGACTTGATCCATAATAATAAGCAATAATGACAGCTGTTCTGCATGGTTCCTAAATGTGTCCAAGGCAAGCATCAGGCTGAAGCTTTTAGAAATTGCTATAGGATGGAGACTTTGGTCAGCATACATTTAGTAATTAGGAGCTCTCCTCCCTGCAATTTGCTGGCACCCCAGTAAAAAAGAGGAGTACAAGCTTGTACAAGTTGCTGGAGGATCCCCATTGATTTCACATGGAAGCTGATCCACATGAACAAAAGATCCACTATTGCATATAGAGGACTTCCTGCCTCTAGAACAGGGTAGCCAACGTGGCATCTTCCAGATGTGGTTGGACTCCAACTCCCATCAGCCCCAGGCAGCATGACCAATGGCCAGGGATTATGGGAGTCGTTGTCCAACAACATCTGGAGGGCCACAGGCTCCCAACCCCCTGCTCTGAAAGTTAGGTTGCTTGATTTGGGCAAATATTTCTGGGGTGCTTTAAGCCACTGCTCAGCGTATCTGGATGGGGAATGGAATAGGGACAAAGAACACCATACAGGTTGCCTCCAGACTGCAAATACTTTTCAGGAGGGATTCACGTGCACCTACCATATCTTCGCACAATTAAAGTGGGTTAAGTGCTCTGCCACAACAAATCCACTTAAAAAACACATAGCACAGACATTTTGCAGTTAGGAAAGTGGTGGGGAATGCATTGTACAGCATGGGTGAATGATATGCATAGCTCACAAACAAATCGGAATGAATGTTCACTAAAGACTGGACATAGTCAAACCTGCTCATAAGCTTTGTGCGAGCAAATCAGGACGAATGCCTGATGGACAGGTCTGAAGGAGACCACAGTCTACATGGCTGACTTCCCAAAGAAAGTGCAGGGGGGTCCTTGGAGAAAACGCGCAGGCTATCTTTCAGATTGCTTCTTACTCTTCTTCCCACCTGAAGGGGAGTGCAGAAAACTGACTTTGGAGCATGCTTAGGGAAGAAGCTATCAATGCTCTCAGAATCTGATGGCTTTTTTCTCTAGCATTACATTCCACCTCTCCCTCTTCCCCATGTAAGCCTCACCTTCCCATAAATATCTAGAAGAGTCTGTAATGCTGTACGACAGCAATGAATTAGAGCAGTCTAACAAGTGATCTGGATTGGGCTAAAAAGCCCTGCACATTTTGAATATTCAAGGGTTAATGTTAATCACACTAAGTGTGCATTTAGAGAAACATAAAACAGATGTTCGTATCAAAATATGATGTTTTTCCTCTTAAGAGCTAAACATGAAAAAGATGTTAAGCTGAAACATGCATGCTAATAGTTCTCTTCAAACAATTTAGTATTTTTCAGATGCGAAGATATTCTGAAATGCATGGTCTGAGCTAGAGTGGGTAGCTTTTAGAAAGGCACCGTTATCTGGAACTAATGGACCTGCTGCTTTCTATCAGTGGGGGAGGTTTTCCCTAGAGGGTTATGTCTCACCATTGAATTTTCCTTATGCATTCACTTATTAATCACTCTGAAGATTACTGCAACACACACACACACACACACACATCTATATCATGTGGCAAACAGACTATTCCCTTGGGGTATGTAAGTATCTACATAATATGGAAAATGCAAATGTTATTTAGAGGACAGAGCTTGCATGGGGGTAACCAAATCACATTTTAGTCACAATTTAAGATGTTGGGTTTTACCTAAGCATCTTTCAATGACTTGAGCAAAATGTACCTATAGGGTGCAATTATTTACCCCTTTTCCTTTCTTTTTCTCTTTTGCTGTATTTTGCTGTATCAAGTATATCTCTCAAAAGGCAATCATTCCATCCACAGTGTTTCAAAAGTCAAGTCACAAAAGCAGGATGCAGGATGTTGGGATTGCTTTCTTAGTCTGCCCAGGTACTAACTACTGATGGGCAACTTCAAGCCCCCTGTTCAGCCTTCTTATGGTTCATAAATCTAGATGCGGAACAGACAGTCTTGCAAATAGAGGACTGTCCACTGTAAAATAGGACACATCACTACCTCTACTGAGGCTTAAAGGTAAAGGTAAAGGGACCCCTGACCATTAGGTCCAGTCGTGACTGACTCTGGGGTTGCGTGCTCATCTCGCATTATTGGCCGAGGGAGCCGGTGTATAGCTTCCAGGTCATGTGGCCAGCATGACAAAGCCGCTTCTGGCAAACCAGAGCAGCACATGGAAACGCCGTTTACCTTCCCGCTATAGCGGTTCCTATTTATCTACTTGCATTTTGATGTGCTTTCGAACTGCTAGGTTGGCAGGAGCTGGGATCAAGCAACAGGAGCTCACCCCGTCACAGGGATTCGAACCGCCGACCTTCTGATCAGCAAGCCCTAGGCTCAGTGGTTTAGCCCGCAGCGCCACCTGGGTCCCTTACTGAGGCTTAGGCAGGCTTAAATCTAGCTGCTTCAATATAAGCTCCAAAACATGTGCTTCCTGTTTTATCCAGGAACAAACCGAGGCCTTCCCTGTTCTCCCCTGTGCCCTGATTTGCCTCTACAGCACAACAACATTTTCCTGAATTTGCAAATGGCGCTTGATAGAGTTCTCTTTGCAATTGCCTGGTGGGGAACTGGAATGAGCAACTGGATTGCTCCTTATCTTGCAAAGAGCTTATGGCAGCTGACAAGGTCCGCCCAGCAGAAGGAATAATTAAAAACTTGGCAAGAGCAGCCACCGAAGCAGGCAGACAAGTAAAACAGAATAGTTTTTGCAAGCAATAAGCACAGCAAGATCAGTGCTGAGCCAAATGTAAGCAGAGAAGCAGATAGTGAAATTGCTGGACTGTGGAGAGTTTTCTTTTGCTGGGTGTGTGTGTGTGTGTGTGTGTGTGTGTGTGTGTGTTTAAACTTCATGCAAGTGGCAAAATGGCAACTGGTTCTACATGCATGAAAATATATTGCACAAAGCTCCCACATTTAAGAACATGCATATGGCAATTTAATAGCAAAAACAATGTTTGTCTGCAATGCCCACCTACATAGTATATATATATATTAATTAGTGCTGTGAGAACTTAGGAAAACTTAACAGGTGAGATAAAGGGTAGGTTGTGCATTAGGGAAAGGCCACCTAAATGCACTAGCGCAAAGGAGGAAAAGGAAAAGGAAAAATACAAGTAGATGAGGAATAGGGGAATGAAACCAAGATCTCACAATGAAAGAGAAATGCTCATTACTCCAAAGCATTTGGGCTTGTGTTATTGGAGCTACTTATACTTCAAAACTACACTAGTGTGGGAAAAGAAACAATTACAAGCAGATGGAAGATTCATGACTGTGGAGAGGGCTGTTGCTCTCAGGTCCTACTTGTGGGCTTCCCACAAGCATCTGGTTGGCCACTGTGAGAACAAGATGCTGGATTGGATGGGCCATTGGTCTCATCCAGCAGGGCTCTTGTTACGTTCTTAGCTAATGCTAAATTTATAAATTGAATTTCTAGTAACAGATGTACTTTGATTAAATCTCAGCGGTTGTATTTTGATACATTGTAGACCAACCTGTGAGAATGCAGTGATGGGCACGATAACAATGCCTAAATAAAGTAAGATAAAATAAATAATCTTCACTGGCTTCCAGGCTGAATTCAAAGAGCTGTTTTGAATTTTTAAAACCCTAGATGTCTTGGGACCAGGTCACCTGAAATATCACCTACTCTCACTTCAAAACCAGACCATGAGATTTTCCTGGGATACCTTTTCCCACATCCCTCTGTCTAATGAATGAAAAGTGTACCTAGAGAGAGGTGCATTTTGGATACCCCTTTTTATGGGCTGTCCTCCCCAGAGGGACTCTCCTGTCACTATGGTCTTTAAGGCACCAGGCAAAGACCTTTCTGTTCTCCTAATTACAATCCTTCTTTAAGTCTACCCTTCCTGGGTTTCATATGCTGGTTCTAATTTGTTTTAGCTGCTTGGTTTTCTAGTTGGGGTTTCTGCTGTTTCAATTTCAGTTGTTTGGTTTTTGTTTGGTTTTTAATGTTTCTCTTCTATTTCTGTTCTGTAGTTTGCATTTTATTATTTCTGTTAGCTGGTCAGAGAACTCGGTTGGATGGGTGGTGTACAAATGTAATAAATAAAATACAGTTACAAACTTAATTCATTCCGGAGGTCCGTTATTAACCTGAAACTGTTCTTAAACTAGAGGCATGCTTTTGCTAATGGGGCCTCTTGCTGCTGCTGTGCTACTGGCACATGTTTTCTGTTCTCATCCTGGGGCAAAGTTCTCAACTCGAGGTAACTCTTCCAGGTTAGCGGAGTTTGTAACCTGAAGCGTTTGTATCCTGAGGCATTTGTAACTCGAGGTTGTTGTTTAGTCGTGTCCGACTCTTCGTGACCCCATGGACCATAGCACGCCAGGCACTCCTGTCTTGCACTGCCTCCCGCAGTTTGGTCAAACTCATGCTTAGGGAGCTGGGTATGTTTAGCCTGGAGAAGAGAAGGTTAAGGGGTGATATGATAACCATGTTCAAATATATAAAAGGATGTCATATAGAGGAGGGAGAAAGGTTGTTTTCTGCTGCTCCAGAGAAGCGGACACGGAGCAACGGATTCAAACTACAAGAAAGAAAATTCCACCTAAACATTAGGAAGAACTTCCTGACAGTAAGAGCTGTTTGGCAGTGGAATTTGCTGCCAAGGAGTGTGGTGGAGTCTCCTTCTTTGGAGGTCTTTAAGCAGAGGCTTGACAGCCATCTGTCAGGAATGCTTTGATGGTGTTTCCTGCTTGGCAGGGGGTTGGACTGGATGGCCCTTGTGGTCTCTTCCAACTCTATGATTCTATGATTCTATGTCCGTAGCTTCGAGAACACTGTCCAACCATCTCGTCCTCTGTCATCCCCTTCTCCTAGTGCCCTCAATCTTTCCCAACATCAGGGTCTCGAGGTACCACTGTATAACAAATTACACGTAAAAGCTTGCTTCCTCCTTTGCATTGCCCTACTGTGGAGGCTGTGGATTACTTATAAGTTAACACAACACACTTCAAAGGAAAATGTTTACTGAAAACCTAAGAACAGAGACCAAAACACAGACAACCTGGCTTACTCTGGTTGCTGTGTCAACCTTTTTCAAGGACAACAGAAATCTTGAGAATGTTTTGCTAATATGGAAAACCTGTTAAAAAGAAATGGGTGGTTGTGCGTGCATGTGTTTGTTTGGTGGTGGTGGTGGGGAGGAGTCTGGAATGTGATGCATCATTTAACATCTTTGCTTTTAGCATCCTCTCCATTAGAACGAGTTCACTAGGCTGTTCTGGTTTGGATTATCCTTTGTGTGCAGTGGGAACAACTTAGTGGAGGTTTCCTGAGTTCCCTAGTTCAATTCCCATGTGTTCAGAGGCATCAGATCAAGTGCTTAAAAAGTCAAGTGTTCCCATGGCAAATATCCACCACTGATCCTTTCATCTCATACAATGGCAAACAGCCCATTCTTTTGCTTCACCATTCTCCTTGGTAAGTTTGAGTTATGAGTGAGCTTCTTCACCAGTGTGACTCATAATTAGATTATTCTCCCACCCTACAAAAAAAAAAAAAGCTTTCTTGAGAAAATCTAGGCCCAACTCAGGATTTTCCTGAGAGTTCTCAAAAATAGTTCTCACGTCAGGAATTGCTTTCCTAAAACTTAAGTTCTCAAAGTGGGGCAATGGTAGTGTGGAGAACTTGGGAGTACAGCCCTAACCTCACCAAAGATTACATATCCTAAACTTGTTTATTTGGGAATAAGCCCTCTTAAACTCAATGGGCCTTACTTTGGAGTGAAGGTATTTGGCATTATAAAAATAACTTTTTAAAAGAAGTATTCAGCACAAATTAAAAGATTGGGGAAACCCCTTCTTCTAAAATGCAAGCGGCCAAAAACATTGTATATTTAAAATCATTTTGAAAAATTGTGCAAAATTGCTTTTCCATTTAAGCAATATTGTGTAAATATTCATTTTTTAAAGTAGGTGAGAAGGGTTTTGTTTTTTTTTGTTTTTTTAAAAAAGCAAATTAACACCCTGGTCAAATGGAGTTAATGGGAAAAAGTAATAGTGTATGTGTGTTGAGGTACAGATGCAGGTGTTAGGCTCAGCTGCCCAGTCAATATATTGCTGAAGACATCAAAACTGCACCTCTTTAAAAAGAGGGGGAAGTAGCACTAAGGTGATTTACATTTGGGGAGATTTCACTCCTGTTCCACCCTTTCTGAGATTTATTTTATTTTATTTTATTTGTAATCTGTAAGAAGAACCAGAGGAAGAACAATGGTTTGCCAATGACATCATGCAGGTGCCCTGTAAAAAAAGTGAGCAGACAAATCATGGCTATTCCAGAGGAAAGATGCAAGTCCTTTCTTCACTGTGAGTATTTTGCAGGAAGGATTGATTTATATACTGGGAATTTAGGTTTGTGCTGTGGATAAAAGCATTCTGTTGCCTTGGCACAATCAATAAATTATTTTTTAAAAACCAGACCTTGTAGCAGTTAGGAAAGTGATGGGGAAATGCTCAAAGTGTGGGATGGGTGGATGTTTAATAGGATAGTGTACAGCACTGCACAAGCAAATCAGGATAAATGCTGATTGTCACATAACCCCCCTACAGACAGCGCAAAACTCATGCACAGTGAAGACCAGACATAGTCTAACCCAGGCATCCCCAAACTTCGGCCCTCCAGATGTTTTGGACTACAATTCCCATCTTCCCTGACCATTGGTCCTGCTAGCTAGGGATCATGGGAGTTGTAGGCCAAAACATCTGGAGGGCCGCAGTTTGGGGATGCCTGGTCTAACCTCTGCGTAATCTTTGTGCAAAGATGAATGCTCAATAAACAGGTAATCTGGAGGAGGCCTTAGTGTGAAAGCATCCCAGATGGCCTTATTTCTTACAAACTCCAAAAGGGTAAGGTAATCAAGTCCAGTTCTATCACCACACTTCACAAGAAGCATGTCATTCAGAAATCTCTAGCTGACTCAATATGTTAAAGGTGTATGGTCCCAAATAGATGTGTGTATTGCTTTTCCAAAATGCACTGTCTATAGAAGAAGCAAATAACTCTTCGCAACACCTTAACTGCTTCTTTTCACAAGCCCTAGGGTTTACACTTTCCTCCTTTTTTGTCTCTACACTAGAGCAATTTGATGGGATTTAATACCACTGGGGGGGGGCATTTTAACACAAAACATGACGATGTTCATATGGATTTCCAGTAACTATTCAGACATTCCAATGCTAATAAACTTCTTTTACCACAAGTGCTAATGCGCAGGTGTGCATTTTTCAACAATGAAATGTCAATTTAAAAGAGGGCTGAAGCAAAGTCTGCAAAAAAGAAAGATTAGTCTTCCATGATGTGGCCTTTTGTTTTGCTCCTCCGTATTGTCGGGCAGACCTATAAAAAGAGTGGGCAGCATTTTGTTCCTATTTTTAATGCAAATAAAAGCATCAATAAAAAGGGTCTGATTTTACTCCGGTAGGAGGGATGATGCTTACAGATCACTACTGATCAACCTATGCAGATAAGAGTTTTAAAAATAGCCCTGAACTATTTCATTTTTGTTCTTTTTCTTTGTTCCATATTTATTACTGTAACAGATTGGTTGTGGTTTCAAACCATATTTATGCTGCTACAATTCTTTGAGATCGCTCTGGATTATCAGGCTCAATATCTTCCCAGGGAGTTGGAATAGGCTTATTCACAGGAGCATTGCTTGATGTTTATAACATTTAAAGCCCTAAGTGATTTACGTCCCAAATGTCTGAAAGACCTTCTTCTTTGGCGATCACTTGTAGCAGAATAAGATTGTCTTCCATGAACATGATCTTAACAGTGAGTCCATAAGTGACTGTGGCGGCCAATTCTGGATCCACACATCATTCCACAGTGGGGACATTGGTTTCCAGGTGGGAGTTGATCACGGTGAAGGTTTGCCAAATGTGCCTTCCTCTTAGCTTGTTTCTCCCATTTGTCCTGAGTTCGAGCATCTTCAAGGTCCATGACACCTTTGTTAAAGGCTGTTCTCCAGTTGGTGTGCTTGCAGGCCTGTGTCTTCCAAATGTCAGTACTATATACTACAATACTACATTTTTAAAGATTTGCCTTTGAACCTCTTTTGTTGACCACCAGCATTGTGCTTTCCATTTTTAAGTTCAGAATATAGTAGTTGTTTTGGAAGACAATAATCAGGCATCCGAACAACATGAACAGACCAACAAAGTTGATGTTGAAGAATCATTGCTTCGACACAGGTGATCTTTACTTCTTCCAGTACACTGGCATTAGTTGACCTGTCTTCCCAAGTGATGTGTAAAAATTTTCGGCAACACCATTGATGGAATCTTTCGAGGAGTTGGAGATGGCATTTATAAATGGTCCATAAAATAAAAAAATTCCTTCAGTAGCACCTTAAAGACCAACTAAGTTTTTATTTTGGTATGAGCTTTCGTGTGCATGCACACTTCTTCAGATACAGTGAAATGGAAGTTTCCAGGCACTTATGTAGAGAAGGGGTGGGGAGGGGTGGGGATGGGGAGGGGGGATCACTCAGAAGGGTGGTGGAAATGGGTGATTGACTGACTGATAGCTGTTGATGACCGCAAACGACTGCAAATGGTTTTGCATGAAAAAGCAAGGGTTGAGATGGCTGAAGATCGCTTATCATGTATAATGAGATAAGAACCCGATATCTCTGTTCAAACCAGGTCCCTCCATGGTTTTGAGCTTGGTGATAAGTTGCAATTCAGCAACTTCTCTTTCCAGTCTATTTCTGAAATTCTTTTGTAGTAAGACAGCTACTTTGAGATCTTGTATAGAATGTCCTGGGAGATTGAAGTGTTCTCCTACTGGTTTTTCTGTCATCTGGTTCCTGATGTCAGATTTATGTCCATTTATCCTTTGGCGTAGGGTTTGGCCTGTTTGTCCAATATAGAGAGCTGAAGGGCACTTAGTTGGTCTTTAAGGTGCTACTGAAGGAATTTTTTTATTTTACTTCGATCCAGACCAACACGGCTACCTACCTGTAACCATAAATGGTCCATGTTTCACAAGCACACAGTAAGCAGGCCCGGCTCTAGGTGCAGTCCCGGTGGCGCAGGGCGCCGGGCTGGCAGGGGGGGCACTGCGCGGCAAAGGCGCGCTGTGTGCTGCGAGGGCAGGGGCACTGGAGCGATCTCCGTGCCTCAGCGCCAGGGCGCCCGACCTGCTCGAGATGGCCCTGACAGTAAGGTTGATAGTACAATAGCTTTGTAAACAAGCATTTTTGTTTTCCTGAGAATGTCCTGGTCCTCAAACACTTTGCACTTCAATTGGGAGAAAGCGGCACTCACAAAGCTCAGGTGATGCTGGATTTCGGCATCAATGTCGGCTATTGTGGAAAGATAACTGCCCAGGTAGGAAAAGTGATCGACACTTTCCAACGTTACACCATTGAGCACTGCTAAGGGGTTATTTTGTACTTGTTGATGCATCACTTTGTTTTTTGTTTTTTTTGAATGTTGAGCGAGAGGCCAAGCTTTTTGTAAGCTTCTGTGAAGGTATTTAGGATGGTTTGGAGGTCATCCTCTGAGCGTGCGCACACTACGTTGTCATCAGCATACTGAAGCTCTATGACAGAAGCTATGGTAACCTTACTCTTTGCTTTCAGCCTACTCAGATTCAAGAGCTTTCCATTTGTTCGATATATGATTTCTACCCTGGTGGGGAGCTCTTCAGAGTTCCCCCACCCTCATGAGTATGGAGAATGGCAGGCTGGGAGAGTTCATCGGGGCATGGTATCTACAATAGTGGTTGGATATTGCTAACATTTATAAGTTCCCAAGTAACAAACAGTTTTCTCTGTGTCAGGAACCAAATCCCAAATAGAAGTTGTATGCTGCCCTCTTCCTTTTAACTGACAGCAAACAATGTGCTTTTGACTGACTGTACTGCAATGGTAATTCTAAGGCTGCCAAACATCCAGGATTCCAGAGTTGTCAGCAATGTCTGCACTGCAGCCCATGTTGAGAACTCAACAACTATAATAAAAAAATTTATATATGTAACAAAAAACAACTTTGCCCCCCCCCTTAACTATTGCACTAGGGATCTGCTCTGTCTTACAGTACTCAGAATTTAGTTCAGAGGGGCTTCCTGTTAGGTTAGTGGTATAGGATTGTTTCATAGTTAAGCCATTTAACTCATGGAGGATGGAGACCAATGGCATAAGGACATGATACAAAGGGCATGTGACTGTTGCGTAAAATGACAGCACCATGCCAAGGCCTCCACTTTCCTTAGTAATGCTTAAGGCAGCATATCCCACATCTGGACATTGTTACACTGTTTGTTTCCTTGCCACTTCTCCACATAATTGACTGCTGATGGCAGGGACAAAATAAAACACAATGTAATGTTGTCAGAATGTTGCACTTTACATCACAGAAGGGGAGGGGTTTTTCTGACACATGGCTTCCCTTCTCAGTGGCAGCCTTGTGTTCATTCTAATGTTTAATTTTACCCTGCCATGCTGCTCTCCTAAGATTGCCTATGTTATGAAGTGTGCTTTGTGAGCTACTTAATATGTTGTTGTTGTTGTTGTTGTTGTTGTTGTTGTTGTTGTTGTTTTATACCCCACCCATCTGGCTGGGTTGCCCCAGTGGGTTGCTTAGGATTGCATCCAATTCACACCCGTGGAACTGGAAATCATAAAACCTAAAACCTGTATGTTGGAATGGGTGAAACTTTCAGGTTTGGTTTTTCTCATTTTCCTCATTTCCCCACTTTTAAGTTCTCCATGTTTCCACATCAGTTTTAATGGGTTATTTTTAAGTCCTCAAAATTCAGCAGCATTTTAGCTGCCCAGAATGACTGGGGCACTCAGTCAGATGGGTGGAGTGCAATTAATAAATTATTATTATAAATTATTATAGTGTCAACTTCTAATGTATACTTTTTGCATGCAAGAGTGTTATTATGCATTTTTGTATTTCATTTTCATCATGTGCATTTTTATGCATGTTTTGCCCTGTGTGTACACAATATTTGGCTGAAGAACTGCATTGCAAAATTCAGAGAAGTGCAAATTTTGAAGGGTGGCTGTATTTCAGCATATTGTTTCAGAACATTCAGATTGGGTGGGTTCACCCTTAAGTTAATCAGATTGCTCCTCATCCTTACCCACATGCCTGTATATGGATATTGACGTGAAGGAAGGGCACTCAGCATGTGCTCAGAAGTACCCTATTTGAAATGTTTCAGAGCCCTTGTATGCTAACGAGATCTGAGGCTGAGCTCTAATCCAGTTTGTTTGTTTGTTTGTTTACTTGTTTGTTTTAAGGCACTGACCTTCATAACAATGAAACCCAGGGCACTTTGCAACTTAATTTAAAACAAAACAACAATAAAATGTACAATAAACCAATTAAAGGCAAAGGATGTCTTAACCATGACCATAACCCCCTTAAATTGTGCCAATGCCATAAACAAATCCAGGTTGTTCTTTTAGGAGGGTATGTGAGTGCTTTACATGTTTTTGGATTTTTTAAAAAAGGTTTTCAAATGTTTTCAATGTGGTTTTTATTTTATTTTTAATTGTATTGTTTTACCACTTAGGTGTTTGCCACCCTGGGTTCCTTTGGGAGGAAGATCAAAACAGAAAATGAAGAAATAACTGGTTAGTAGAGGATGGATCATCTACTTGGTGCCATGAATAATTCCCAAAGAACATGAAGTAAGTGGAAGACAGGAATGAGAAAAGGGGGATCAGCTAAAGGCTTGATCCAGTTGTTTTGGGTCAAGGTTACAAATCTGGCATACAGCAATAAACAGAAAGCCTTAGTGTTGACCGAGAGTATAAATAGGAAGGATCTGCCTCACTTGCCACAGGACACATGTTGTTGCACATTGTAATATAATAGCTCTCATAGTATAACGGTGGAATGCAGCCATCTACCAGCTGAACAAAGACTTCTGGCAAAAAGAAACCTATGAAGTCAATAGAATCCTACCGGTTTCAGCAAACTTTGAATTGATTCCTGCTGGGATAGCAGAACTTTGTCACACAAAGTAAAGCAGTTAGGCTATCAATAATGTTTCTCTAACTTTACTTATTCTGCACCTTGCTTTCTTTGACTGTATTTTGAGAAAAAAACAATTTCATTCAACAGAAGTGTGCGGCACTGTTTATGCATGGAGCCGAGTTTGCATATTTTTAGAGTGCAATCATTAGTTTAATCTCTAATATATGAGAGTCATGGGTAGTAAATATATGCACACTAAATATTTTTGAAAGGAGTTAGACTGTAGGCTCAGTCTTTCAACCTCAGTCCTTAAAAATCTTATGAATTTACATTTTGAAAATCTACCTAAAGGCATATAAGATCACATTAAAGACTAATAGGCTGCCAGTACCCCTCCCCCGAATATTTGAGCATAAGGGGGTGGGGAGCCAAGCATCTGAAACAACAAAATTAGATAAAGAAAATATAGACCCCAGGCAGGGACACAGAGTGCCAAAACTATACACAAAATGTTATACCACCCCTAGCAGCTATGTTCCATTTAATATATGCTGTACATGTTAATATATATTCCATTCTGCAAGTAGAGAGAGGTTCCTGGCTGCCAATGAAGCTCTCCTTCCTCTAATATGAGGAGTATGTGAGGGGAAATTCTGATGCGTCTGTAGCTTTGCAGCATTAGTGACTTATGCTTTCAGACTTATATTTTCAGTAGCCAAAGCAAATCTGATCTCTCGCTTTATCCGAGCCTTACTCAGATACAGTATATGAAAGGACCACTAGAAATGGCTCCATTCCACTCTTCCCAAACATAGGAGTGTCGTGTGGGAGCTAGAATGGGCTCCAGAATCCACTCTATGCCCGCACTTAAACAGGGGTAGTGTGCATCACTTCCGACTCTTGGCCAGGTTGGCTAGGGTTGGTTGGAGTTTAACAACATCTGGAGGACACAACATTGGCTGTCTTCACACTAAGAGACTTTGCATGTTTATCCTCTTTGTGCATTTCTAATTGCTTCAAACACAGTGTTGCCACACACATCTGAAAGCTAATTTTGTGTGTCCAAGGAATACGCCTTCAAAACAGTATGGTAGAACTGTGGGTGGGCATGGGGAGAATATTTCAGAGGTGGAAAAGGCTTAGAAAAGGGCAGTGAAAATGATCAAGGGGTTGGAGCAATGATTTAGTTTTTTTTTGGGGGGGGGATAAATAAAAGCAAACAGGATAGAGGACAGTTAAATATAGAATTTACTCCTACAGTGATGTCATCAACTTGGGTTGAAAGAAGGTTGGAAGAATTTGTGGCTCTTAATAGCAACTAACCCTGCTATATATGTTCAACTTCCACTCTCAGAGGCTGTACACCTCTGAATACCAGTTTCTGAGAATCATAAATGGGGATAGTGCTGTCCTGCTTGCAGTTTCCCATATGCATCTGATTGGCCTCTGTGACAATAGGATGGTGAATGAATGATAGGATGATGAATAATTCCACTGTTCGGCAGTGGAATTTGCTACCAAGGAGTGTGGTGGAGGAGTCTCCTTCTTTGGAGGTCTTTAAGCAGAGGCTTGGCAGGCATATGTCAAGAATGCTTTGATGGTGTTTCCTGCTTGGCAGGGGGTTGGGCTGGATGGCCCTTGTGGTCTCTTCCAACTCTACGATTCTATGATATGGGCCTTTCTTCTGATCCAATAGGGCTCTTTTACAATCCTGTCTTTCTGGAACATAAGTGACTGGTGAGAAGAGACTGGTTCTAGAGGAACCTCCTTGCCGCCTGTGTGTGGATTGCCACCCCGCCCCCATGGGCGGCTCGCCCCGCCTCCACCACTCTGGGTGCCGGAGCAGCTAGCTGCGACCCTGCGGAAAAGACAGCACAAAGAGCAGGTGTTCTTCAGCCTTAGAAAGGCTGTGCAGGGCAAGGAACACTGGATGGCGAGGGGGCAGAGACAGGCACACAAAGCAAGGACTCTCAAAAGTCAACCAAGCTGAGTTTATGCTAACAGGCTTCTCTCCTGAAATCACACTGAGTTCAAGGCTCCAAGACCAGTTATAGTCTTAGGAGAGCAAAACATTAGTGTGGAAACTGGAAAGATTTCCAGGTGCACCAAGGTGGAGGGTGAATAACTCTAGATGACTCTTATGAATATTTGCACCTGGAGGGCACATACTTCCCAGGACATCCTGTTACCTCCACATACTGCTGCCTCTTTCACCCTCAGTAGGGGGTCACCTACCTTACCTTCCAAGTCCCGGACTGCAGAATCTGGGACCAGCAGCCGTGTGACACTGGAAGTTGCGTCAATGCAACTTCCGGTGTCGCTCTGCCCATCTATGGGTGCCAAAAATGGCCGCCGCCGACACCGGAAGTCGCGTCTATGCACTTCCGGACATGCGTAGATGCGACTTTTGAAGCCGGTGGCAGCCATTTTTGGTGCCCATAGAAGGGCAAATCAGAAAGAAAAAAATGGCCGCCGGCAGGAGAAAATAACGGAGAAAAACGGGAGACGAAGTGATACGGGGGACCACCGGGGAAAGGTAAGTAAAAACGGGGGTTTCCCAGGGAAAACGGGGTACTTGGCAGCTATGTCACCTACCACCACCACATGTCTCTTCTTCCTCTGGGGAGTGGCAGGAATCATTCTGTACACTGCACCTTCCACAAGCCCCTCAGTGTATTCTGAGGTCAGCGACTGATGTCCTTGCTCCTCTCGCCCAGAGTTGGTGTCTGAGATGAGGGCATGGAATCAATTTTGTACCTCCAGTGACATGGTGTGTGCTTTATTGCTTTAGTGTTTTTGTGAGTAATTATGAGTGTATTACTTTAGAAAGACAGGGTTGAAATCCTTGCAGTAAACAAGCAAACAATACAGAACAAGATGCTGGAGCAATGTTTGTTATATGAGGAACATTCAGCCCTCTGTGCTTTAACGGATGACATACAATTGTTCAGTTTTCATATTCTCTCCTCCTGCCCCCCGGTAACTGGAGTGGCTTGGATTTCAATCTGGCATGGGAGTACTTACTTTAATAATTTGGATATCTCTATGAATGAGTCAGTTGGGGCCAGGGGTAAACAAATTCCTTTGCACTGAAGAGCCAGTTGCAACATCCCATTCAAAGCCCTTTATTTGACCTTGAAAGATCAGCCAATCTAGGTGAGAAATAATTCTGTTTTCGTGCTTCTCCAGTCTTGGTTTTTCCTTGACAGAGATTTAGGAAAGGAAAGCAAACAGTTGATGGAATAATAAACCCTCTTATTAAAAATATGTAGAGAACTTTTATTTATAGTGGAACCCACTCAAATAAATATGCCGTTAACAAACTTGTGTAAAGAATTATAGTATTACATAGTGTACCTAGTGATGAAATAAAATGCCACAAGACAAGTGGTGAAACCTGATGATTGATTATCAGGCCTTTTAAGCAAATAAACCAGCACCAAGTAATGATAATCCTTTTTGATGAACGTCTTATTACATTAATGCTCAATAAGGAAATAAAGCAGTATTAAGAAATCAATTGCTTATATTCAAAGTTGGATATTCTTAGCTCTGGAAAATGGTATGGAAAAACACAGTTGCATGAGTGTATCTTTTACCTCAATGTTTATCAATGATCACTTTGGATGGAGTACTGAACTGGGGTTTAAAATACTTGGGTCCAAATCATTTCTCAGTGATTAAGATGGTCTTGGAGAAATCAATTTCTTTTAGTTAAAGAACAGAAACGGAAGCATACTGCTTGGGACTGTTATGAGGATGAGTACTGTAAAGTTATTTACAATTTAAAAATCTGCTTAAAAATAGAACTAAATGACTGCTTAACTTCACAGCACTTTTATGGCCTGTAAAGCACAGGTGATTTTCTGGAGTATATGCATAAACCCCGATTAGGTGCTCTGTCTTAGACCAAACAAAAAATAAAAAAAATTCCTTCCAGTAGCACCTTAGAGACCAACTAAGTTTGTCATAGGTATGAGCTTTCGTGTGCATGCACACTTCTTCAGGTCTTAGACCAAGACACCCAATAGGCTTTCCAATTAAGCTCAGAGCTGTCCAAGTTCATTTTCACACACACACACACACACACACACACCTCATTATTGGGAAATTTTAAAATGGCTATAACTATTTCCCCTTTTGACAGAAGTGGGTGAAATTTGCTGGCATAGCAGTCCCTCCAGACATTAGCAGTCAGTGTGTACCATATTGTCTCCATTGTGCATCTGCAGCACACCAACCTCACTGCTGCATCCCTTTCCCACCTTCTGGTAAGATATGGTAGGTGCCATGTGTCCCTCCCTCCACCGCTGAATGCCCCAGAACAGTGCTGGTTAATAATAATATGCCAGCTTTAAATAATATGGCAAAAACAAACAAACCCAACAACCCCTAAAACAAAGAAGCCTTCCACTGACCCATAAAGAATTCTATCCACCCTGTACAGGGACCTGAGTTCCCTCCCCAACCCCACATACACACTCCCACATGAGGATTGCACGGTCGGTAAGTTCTGTCCTTCTCCCAGATCTAATAAATATAAATGGAAGTTCTTGGATTTAACCAGCTGGGATTGTATTGAAGTAAATATGACTGGGAAGTGTACTAAATCCTAGTACTTCAACTTAACTGGATTGCAGATTGGGCAATGTAACCTGTGGACCGCAGACCTATTTGGTATAGCTTGAGTAAGAGAACATAGCATGCTAAGTTACATTGTAGGCACGACAATCGGTTTAATTTAGCCAAAAGGGGGCTAGAGAAGAGCAGCATGTCAACACCACATGCAAAGCAAGGATACTCCCATCCCAATGATTAAAGAGTGACTAAAAAGGCCAAAGCTTGACTGTTTGTTTTCGTTTACCTAATTAGCCACACAGGCCAAGACACTTGGCAGCTAATGAAAGGGGTGAAAGAGGACAGCTCTTTTTCCATGATTAGTTCCATTACTTTTGGGAAGAGTGTACCAATGGAAGGGGTTATGAATACCCTTGGAGTGTGGGAAATACTGCATTGGTTTTCCAATGCTAGCGCTTCTGCCCAGTTTTCTAATGCTCCTTTCACACTGTAGAATCTCATGTGTTGTGGAATTGAGGCTTTTTGGCTGATATACCGAGGGCCCTCGACACATCCTAACATCAACGTGTGGGCCTCTGAATACTGAGGGTCCCTGCCCCCCCTAAAAAAAAAGATTGCGGGCCCATAGTGCTTCGGCCCCCAGGAGCTGGCGCCCTTGGACACAACAGTGAACACTGCCTACCCTTTCCGCACATGTGTGCTTCTCTTCCTTCATCATCGTGAACTGGCTCAGATTGATTCAGGCTGATCCGATTTGGTTCAGACCAATCAGAGGTGCCTCAATCAGACTCAGTCCCAATTGGCCAAATTTGGTTTGGAATCTGGCTGAACTGGTTGCACAGCCCTGCTACAGACATACCAAGTTGCAATATCTTTCATATTAATCTTTATATCCTTTCTTTCTTTTTGCAAAATCACCTAAAGAAAGTTTTGGAGCTTTTTGGGGTGGGGGGGGCGGGGCGGGGGAATTCGCCAAAAATAAATTGATGATAAACTTGCTGTGGCACCCTCTTTGCTCCCCAGCTCCCCAGAGCCTCCAGATGTTTGGGGTTCAGGGAGGCGGGGGCGCCATTTCCATCCAACCAGAGGCCTCTGCTGCACTCCTCTTTAGGTTGCCTCGCTGCACTTCCCACCGGGCGCAAGGCTGAGTCTTCCCTGGCCAGGTGCATTTTGCAGCACGCTGGGTGCAGGAAGGGTGGCTGGGGAAATCTTGGCAGCCCCACAGGGAAGGGTCGATGGGACCCTCAGGCTGCCTGCCGGGGTGAGGCCGTCCTGGGCCAATGAGGCAGCCAACAAGGAAGGCCCATCTATCCCAGCTCGGTGGGTGAAGCAAAGCGTGGCACTGTGGCTGGACTCCTTTCCCCCTGAAGGGCAGCACACACACACATGTGGGGTCTCCTGGTTTCCCCATGGCGAAGTTTCCTGGTGCCAGTCCCTCTTGAAGACCCTCACTTGAGGTAACCCTTCCAGGAGCTGCAGGGACCCTGAGCCCCACCCAAGAGCCATCCGCCTCCAGAGCGGGTGAGGGAAGGACCGGGTTGGAGGCATGGGCAGCCTCGAGGAGCTGCTCTGCCTGCCCCAACAGAAGCGGGGGGTGCCTGCCCAGCCACACTTTAGCCAGGTGTCTTCCCCCCACCTCCCAAACTTAGGCATTTGCTTCTTTTTTCCTGCTGCATCTGTGACTGGAGCTGTTGGAGAGGCTGCATTGGATTGCCATACATGCGGGTTTCCCCGGGAATTTTACCATTTGCTGGAAATTGCCCCCGGGCACAATTTCAGAGGGCCCAATCCCAGATATGTCTGGGGAAATCTGGACGTATGGTAGCCCTGCACTTTACTGCCATGCTAATATCTACAAGCATGTGTTTTCTGAAGGATTGCTCCTATTCCAATGTAGCATTCTAATATATGACTTTTCCAATCACCCACAAAATAGAAGGTAGTCATAGCCATTGATTTTACACATAATAATTGTGTTCCATATATTTTTGTGCAACTCCTCAGCAGATGGCTTCCTATCTATTTGCAATTTTGCTCGCAAAGCATTTGTTGTGCACTAGGTAATAAATTATAGGGACGCAGGTGGTGCTGTGGGTTAAACCACTGAGCCTAGGGCTTGCTGATCAGAAGGTCAGCGGTTCGAATCCCTGTGACAGGGTGAGCTCCCGTTTCTCGGTCCCAGCTCCTGCCAACCTAGCAGTTCGAAAGCACGTCAAAATGCAAGTAGATAAATAGGAACCGCTACAGCGGGAAGGTAAACTGCGTTTCCATGTGCTGCTCTAGTTCGCCAGAAGTGGCTTTGTTATGCTGGCCACATGACCTGGAAGCTATACGCCGGCTCCCTCGGCCAATAATGCGAGATGAGCACGCAACCCCAGAGTCGGTCACAACTGGACCTAATGGTCAGGGGTCCCTTTACCTTTACGTTTAGGTAATAAATTATCAGCCAACATCCTGTGCTTTCTGTTTGCACAGCTTCAGAAACCGTTCAACTGGACTACTTGTGCTGTTCTTAGTTTGATAACTTTGAAGATCTTTCTGAAATTCTTCCACAGTTTCAAGGATATTTAGCATGATATCTGTGCATGCTTAACCCCCCTTCATTCTTTAATTCTTAAATAAAACTATGACAAGATTTGCCACATTCAGTGAAACTGCAGAACAACCCAAGCAAATGTGATATTTGTTGTTTAGTCGTTTAGTCGTGTCCGACTCTTCGTGACCCCATGGACCAGAGCACACCAGGCACTCCTGTCTTCCACTGCCTCCCGCAGTTTGGTCAAACTCATGTTCGTAGCTTCGAGAACAGTGTCCAACCATCTTGTCCTCTGTCGTCCCCTTCTCCTAGTGCCCTCCATCTTTCCCAACATCAGGGTCTTTTCCAAGGATTCTTCTCTTCTCATGAGGTGGCCAAAGTATTGGAGCCTCAGCTTCACGATCTGTCCTTCCAGGGAGCACTCAGGGCTGATTTCCTTAAGAATGGATAGGTTTGATCTTCTAGCAGTCCATGGGACTCTCAAGAGTCTCCTCCAGCACCATAATTCAAAAGCATCAATTCTTTGGCGATCAGCCTTCTTTATGGTCCAGCTCTCACTTCCATACATCACTACTGGGAAAACCATAGCTTTAACTATACGGACCTTTGTCGGCAAGGTGATGTCTCTGCTTTTTAAGATGCTGTCTAGGTTTGTCATTGCTTTTCTCCCAAGAAGCAGGCGTCTTTTAATTTCGTGACTGCTGTCACCATCTGCAGTGATCAAGGAGCCCAAGAAAGTAAAATCTCTCACTGCCTCCATTTCTTCCCCTTCCATTTGCCAGGAGGTGATGGGACCAGTGGCCATGATCTTGGTTTTTTTGATGTTGAGCTTCAGACCATATTTTGCACTCTCCTCTTTCACCCTCATTAAAAGGTTCTTTAATTCCTCCTCGCTTTCTGCCATCAAGGTTGTGTCATCTGCATATCTGAGGTTGTTGATATTTCTTCCGGCAATCTTAATTCTGGCTTGGGATTCATCTAGTCCAGCCTTTCGCATGATGAATTCTGCATATAAGTTAAATAAGCAGGGAGACAATATACAACCTTGTCGTACTCCTTTCCCAATTTTGAACCAATCAGTTGTTCCATATCCAGTTCTAACTGTAGCTTCTTGTCCCACATAGAGATTTCTCAGGAGACAGATGAGGTGATCAGGCACTCCCATTTCTTTAAGAACTTGCCATAGTTTGCTGTGGTCGACACAGTCAAAGGCTTTTGCATAGTCAATGAAGCAGAAGTAGACGTTTTTCTGGAACTCTCTAGCTTTCTCCATAATCCAGCGCATGTTTGCTATTTGGTCTCTGGTTCCTCTGCCCTTTCGAAATCCAGCTTGCACTTCTGGGAGTTCTCGGTCCACATACTGCCTAAGCCTACCTTGTAGAATTTTAAGCATAACCTTGCTAGCGTGTGAAATGAGCGCAATTGTGCGGTAGTTGGAGCATTCTTTGGCACTGCCCTTCTTTGGGATTGGGATGTAGACTGATCTTCTCCAATCCTCTGGCCATTGCTGAGTTTTCCAAACTTGCTGGCATATTGGGTGTAGCACCTTAACAGCATCATGTGATCTTACTGTGGAACAAGTTTCTTGTTCAGTAAGGCTGCAGTTCTATTCAGACTTAGCTGGGAAAAGGCAAATGAGATCCGAGTATCCACACATAGGCTTGTGCCTCAATGATTGCTCTTGATACTTTGTTCAAGATAGCATGCTCAGCGGCCATAGAGTGTCGGAAGGGCGATGAAACAGGTGGAGAATGACACACAGTTATCCTGAAAGACAAAATGGCTGGCTGGAAGGAACAACTGCTACCTAGAATTTTGTTTCAGTTAGAACTCGGGCATAAGCCCTGAGACTACGTGTTTATTTTGGCTTTGCTCTGAACAGTGAGTGAAGAGCCAGGGAAAGAAATTGGAGGAAGCCATGGAAGCTTGAGCTAAGTCTCAGGGAAAGTCTCAGGAGGTCTGTGAACAATCCTCCCCATAGGAGCTACTGTACAAGAGAATTTCCCTGTCCTTGAAGGTATATACAGTGGCTTGGTTGGTCCCCAGAATGTATCCCATCTCAGACACTTGTTTAGCATTCATTAATTTAAAAATGCCAAAGATTTTACAAACCACATCTTTCCAGTCAGGGGGATTACTTCTGGTGTATACAATCCATGATCTGGAATTATCATGTGTGAACCTTTCAATAAACTGTGGCTTGAGCTTCAGTTCCCGGTCCGATTTAAAATGCAATGAATCAATTTGCCCATCTTTCTTACAAAGGTGACCTAAAATACAGTACTCCATGTTCACATATTTTAAACAGATTTGTGCTTGAGCCCTACAGCTATGAATGTGACAAAGGTATGAATGATTGGCCTGCTGTGTTGCTCATGTTGCATCAGTAAAACTATATATAGCACATCTGTATGTGTGTGTTTTTGAGTAATCCAAGCAATTCCTCAGTACAGTGAAGCCTTTGATGCCCTAAATCCAACACCATTAATGAAGGATCTAAATCCTGGAACTGAAAAAAACTGGTGGTTTGACTGCTGACCTGTCAAAACCTGCATAACATAAACAAGAACATATCAAAGATATCTTCCAATAATCTCAAATATAGAGCACTTTGCTTAGGCAGAACTCAGTGCAGTGGTTTAACCTACCTGGTGCAGTTTCTGTTCATCTTCTTTGTAATGTCAAGTGTATGATTCTATTTATAAATAGGTGATCAGACTCTGACAATGCATTGTGACGGAATGGCCTGGTGGGCAAAAGAACTCCAGGGTGCAGAGAGTTAAACCCCAACCTCCTGGATAAATGACACATTCCATTCCTGAGGGGCGGGACTGCCAGGGTTTTAAAAGGAATGGGAGGGAGTTAATTTGGGGAGAGAGTTGTGGGAGCGAGGGAGAGGTGTTTAGGCAATTGGCAGTTGGGAGTTAGGGAGTTGGTAGAGAGTAGAGTGTTAAAGAGGGATGCAGGAGCTGTATGAAGAAAACTGTGTTAAATAAAAAGAAGATAGGTGCTTTTAAGAACCAAAGAAACTCATGTTTATAAGTTAAATAATAAAGTTAAATGTGCTTAAACGTTCACTGACTCGGCAGTGTCTCAGTACCTTCAGAGGTGTGACAAAGAGGGGAGAACAAAGCTTTCCTGGGGAAGAGGAAACTGTTTGCTGTTTCTCCTGTCATACAAAGGGCTGGTTAGCGAAGCCGAAGGAGCCACATAGTTGCCTAAGGGAGAGGCATACTGTAGCTGTAGGGAACCCAGGGAGGGAGACCCCACTGGTGGCCATAGGTTTCGAACGCAGAGCCTGAGGTACTCTGGAGACAAGTCCAATTTGGACTCTGGAGGTTTTTTTCTCCTGTTTGTGGAGAAGCACAGGGAGAGCCTCTGAGGTTTAAGCAGTGAGGTGGGGGATCCATCACATTATGCCACGGAAGATTTGCTAAGTGGTCCTGTTTTAATGAGTGCTTAAAGAAAGCAGGCTGGGTTTACTGTCATCCATTGTCCTATTACCACCCCCCATCCCACATTAGGACAATCATTCTGGCCAGGAAGAAGAAGAAGAAGAAGAGTTTGGATTTGATATCCCGCTTTATCACTACCCGAAGGAGTCTCAAAGCGGCTAACATTCTCCTTTCCCTTCCTCCCCCACAACAAACACTCTGTGAGGTGAGTGGGGCTGAGAGACTTCAAATAAGTGTGACTAGCCCAAGCAGCTGCATGTGGAGGAGTGGAGACGCGAACCCAGTTACCCAGATTAGGAGTCTTCCGCTCATAACAGGACAATAGTTTAACTCTGAAAACCCTGATAACTCCATGGTCCTTTAAACAGAAAGAAAAATATCTGCCTGGTTGGAAAATGAAACATCAAAACCATAGAGCTGCATGGTCCTTTTCTTCCTTGCCAAATGTAGTGCTGCACTGAGCTCCTGAAGGTATTTATTAACTTTCCAGGCTGTGTGGCAACAGTCCAGTTTGTTGGCAAATTTACAAAATAGCTGCCATCGCAGCCCATTCACCTATTAGGCCAAAGCCGCAAATATCAAATGTCGCGCATGTATTTATAAAACACAAATGCAAACCATGGACTCTGTGACATCTGAGCCAGAAGTGTAGCTACAATAACAGTTGTGTGCAAGAAACTTCAAATGCCTGACAGCTGATTAAAGAACATTAGCTTGCCCTTCTTGATCCAGCTGTAAAATATTTCAAAAGTACTTTGTAATGTAGGGATGATGCTCCTTTGATATAAGAATCCTTGTTAAGGTTAACTTTAAACAGGCATGCTGCAGTTTTTTGGGAAGAGACAATTAAATCAGTGCTTTGCTAATCTTTGTTTGCGACTTGCCCCAAGGGACTAGGAGAAGCCTGCATCTTATTGTACATTATAAACCAAAAGAAGTGAACAGTAACATTCTTCCTTTGCTCTTTAATTCCCCTTCCTGGAAGAGATAGGGCATTCGTACTTGTAAATGTTAAATGGGTTGCATCAAGGCACTCCAAGGCTACGATCCTCATACTACCTCCTCTGGAGTCAGAGCACAGGCAACAATAGGATAACTCTGATGAAAGCAGCATGAGTCTACATTAAAACGCAGGGATCGGAGGGAGACCCTGACATTTCTCGATCCAGAACATATGCCAGTTACTGCTTCCACTCAGCAATTCTTTAGCAAGCATGGCAATATGCTGTAAATAATATATACAAAAACATATACAACCCAACTACTTTGCATATTCATAAATATACTGGTTTGGATTTATTGATGGCAGGAATTCTAACAGGGAACCAGCCCACACTGGCCAAAAGCAGCCTTTATTCCATATTCTTTTTAATATGAAACATTTAGAGTCAATCATACAACACAAACAAAATTATTCTCTGTAGGCTGTACTGCTATGCCCTCAATGTGTTTTGCATTTGTTTAGGTCCCAAACTCAGCTGGTATGTACACAGGTAGTCTACCAAATCGGAGAGCTGTAACTATTGATATTGGCTCTTTTAATGTAATGTTTTCAGTATCGCTCTTTGCAGCAAAAGGTAGTGTCAATTATCTTTTATGTGGAGGAGCAGACAGGCCCATATTCACAATTCCTGTCACTTCTGAAACATCGAAACCATAGAGCTGCTTCTGTCAATTTTGAAACTTTGGGTGCTTCCAGAATGCCACTGTTTTCAGATTCAATCACATACTTCAAATCTTTATTTGCCTCCTCCATGAGAGGTCCAGACTGCAGGGGTGTCAAACTCAAATTCATCGGGGGCCGCATCAGCAGTTTGGTCACCCTCAAAGGGCCGGTTGTATGTGTAGGACTATGTGCCCCCTCTTTATTATCATGAATTATTGTCACTGCATTCAATTATTACTGTTTTTTGTAATAATGTAAGTAATAACTAGCTCTGAAAGCAGAAACATAGTCAGAATAATGGCAAGTAGATATTCAAATGTACAATTATTGTACAATTTATTGAAAAATGATTTTTGGTAACTGCACTGGGTGGTGGAGGCTCGCTAGTGTTTCATGCAGGACCTTTGCAGAGCTACTAGTACCTGGAGATGCTGGGGTCCTTCTGCATGCAGGACAGATGTTCTGCCAGTGAGCCACCACCCTTCACCAAAGGGACTGGCTGAGGTTGAGTCACTGGAGCTGCTCTCCTGGTTCCAGGGTTTAAGGGCCAGAAGTATAGAGCAGCATCCTATGTTTCTGAGGAGAGGGAGAGGGGGGAAGTAAAGAGGGAGTGGGAGGGAGAGAGGAAGGAAGGAAAGAGGGGAGAGAAAGAAGAGTAGGAAATAAGGAAGGGAATAAAGAAGGAAAGAAAAAGAAAGAGGGAGAGAAGATGGAAAGGGAGAAAGAAGGAAGGAAGTAGAGGGAAAGAAAGAATAAGAATGAGGGAGAGGAAGAAAGATGGGAAGGACGGAAGGAAGAAAGGAAGGAAGTAAAGAAAGAAAGAAAGAAAGAAAGAAAGAAAGAAAGAAAGAAAGAAAGAAAAGAGGGAGCAGGAGGGAGAGAGGAAGGAAAGAGGTGAGAGAAAGAAGAGTAGGAAAGAAGGAATGAAGAAGGAAAGAAAAAGAAAGAGGGAGAGAAGACAGAGATAAAGAAGGAAGGAGAGGGAAAGAAAGAATAAGAACGAGAGAGAGGAAGAAAGAAAGGGAAGGGGGGTTGCCGCCTTGATTCAGCGCCAGCAAAGAGCGCGAAGGGACCCAGGGGCAAAAAGCATTTCCCGTGCAGCATGAGGCAGCGGGTGTCCGTTTTAGGAGAAGTGCGTAAAGCCTCAGAGTTGCATGTTCGTGAGGCTGAGCCGCTGCTGAGCTCACGTTCAGGAGGAGAAGGAGGTGAGGCAAGAGGAGGAGGAGGCAGCGGCTTGCTGGGTCGGTGCCCGGCAGCGCCGTGTGGAGAGTCCCGAGCCTCTGGGACGCAGCAGTGCTCTGTAGCACTTTGAATCCTCCTCCTCCACGCGGCGCTGCTGGGTGCTTTGTCTGTGCTTCAGCAGCAGCAGCAGCCGTTTCCAGGCGCCGAGCCGTGGCAGGAGGAGGAGGATTCAAAGTGCTACAGAGCACTGCTGCGTCGCAGAGGCTCGGGACTCTCCGTGCGGCACTGCCGGGCACTGACCCGGCAAGCTGCCTCCTCCTTCTCCTGCTGTGGCTCGGGGTGCTCCACGCAGCGCTGCTCCGGCCGCCTTTCTACACCCCCCCCGGCCCCAGCTGTTTGTCGGCGCTTTGTCAGCGCGGCACTTCAGCAGCAAGGTCCCGCTGCTGGGTCCCGCTGGCTGGGGTGCTCGGCGGGCCACATGACGAGGTCTGGCGGGCCGGATTTGGCCCCCGGGCCTTGTGTTTGACACCCGTGGTCCAGAGGATGGCAACATGAGAACAGGCCTTTTCTGCAGTGGCCCCTCCCTTTGTGAAACACTCATCCCAGAGAGGTTCGTTTTTTGCCTTCATTATACACCTTTAGGTGCCAGGCAAAATGTTCCTTTTCAAACAGGCCTTGGGCTGATTAATATTCTATGACCTTTTAAATGTGTTTGTGAGGGGGGGGGGTGTAGATTATTTTTCTGTTTTGTTTTTGTTTTCAACTATTTATTTTGTGCTTTTACGCTTTATTTTTATCTTGTGCACCACCTCGAGATCTCTTCAGATGTATAAATTTAAAAAATAATAAATAAATAAAGTATTAGCAAATTCTGGCTAAGCAATAACAAGTTACTTGCTCAACTTCCCTTAAAAACCAGACATTTTGTGATAAGGAAAGTGATGGAGAAATGCAGGGGGAAAGTGTGGGATAACAAATGTTTGATGCAATTTCATCTAATCTCCCTGCAAATAATTCAGAATAAATAGCCAATCAATATTATCTAAGCTCCCACCAACTAAATAATGAATACACAATATACAGGTTATCTGGACAATGAACTTTCTCCCCAAGCTTTGGTCCTGAAAGCATAAATAGCCTTTATTCATTCATCAAGCTATAGCTCCACCCCCTTGGACTGGATCTGCCAGTTGGGAATCATAGGAAGTTGCCTAATACCAGATCAGGCTATTTGTTCATCTGGCCCTGTTTTGTCTTCTCTGGCTGGCAAAAGTTCTCTAGGATCTGAGTTCTTTTGTGTCATCTTCAATCTGAGCCATTTAATGGATATGCCAGTGATCGAACCTGACCCTTACTATGTATATGCCAAGCATACCCATTACCACTGAGCTATGGTCCTTCCCTCAAATCTCTTTTCAGCTAGCCACCATGTTGGGAATAGCCTGGGTTGTCTCACCTTTCTCAGTCTCTGTCCAAGTGGTTGCCTACTTACAAAGAGTTAATGTTGTGCATTGATGCATTTGGCAGGATCCCAGTCCCACCTTCTCTAGGAACTGGGAAAGAAGACAGGGAGCATCAGGGGGCAAAAGAATGCCACCCGGACACAAAGAAGACTGTGTGCTCTGCAGATGATAGGTTTGCGTGCTTGAGAGTATTGGAAAGGCAACTAACCTTTGCATACGACCATCAATCTGATGCCTTTAGGCGATGGTTTAATCTCCTATCTTTATTAGTTTCTGAGCAAGAGCTTCATTGAGTCAACTAACAACTGTCGTAATAGCATTCTTGTCAGCTTTACTAGTTTGCCAAAATGCCAGATTATGTCATAGGCAGTGGAAAGGTCAAGGGGCACAGCCTCTGTCGTCTGATAGACAGTTTCAAAGTTAACAGACTGAGCAGTTGATTGACTGTGCCATACCTAGTAAGGTATTCACCTTTGTCTAATAGACTTTGTCTACATAGACTAAAAGCATCATATAGTGTGACAGAATAGATTTTTGTGCCTTGGAAAGAACACCAAGTTGGGAAACCCATTAATGGGGACAGTGGTCTGGCTTTAACAATGCAGTGCTTTTCAAAAGGGTGTGTACACTGTTGCAAATTATTCCTTGCTGAGCACCCCTGAAAAGAAATGGTGAACCTATTATGGTGCTTGCAAATGTTAGGCTAGATGGTGTCATAGGCCAGAGTGGTATCTTATTTTCACCAGTGTGGTGCCTGCTAATTGCTCCTTTCATCACGAGGAGGCAAGGATAGTTACCTTTTCTTCGCCCCTTAAGGAGACACTCTTTCATACTTTCTCTTTCAACTTTTCAGGGTTCCAAACTGCCAGTCTGAACCTTGAAAAGCACATAATGCTGAATGGGGAAGTGGGATGGGCGACACTCTTTCCCACTTCTTCTTTCTACGCAATGCACAATTCATGGCTCAGATCAGAGCAGGAGGGGAAAGGGAGCAATCTGGGGCACTGCAGAAAGGAAAACTGAATGTACAGGGAGGAGGAGGAGTTTGGATTTGATATCCCGCTTTATCACTACCCGAAGGAGTCTCAAAGTGGCTAACAATCTCCTTTCCCCTCCTCCCCCACAACAGACACCCTGTGAGGTGAGTGGGGCTGAGAGACTTCAGAGAAGTGTGACTAGCCCAAGGTCACCCAGCAGCTGCATGTGGAGGAGCGGAGACGCGAACCCAGTTCCCCAGATTACGAGTCTACCACTCTTAACCACTACACCACACTGGCTCTCAGGGGAGATGTGGAGGGCGGGAGAGGTCACAGAGGTCAGGAAAGAGATAAAAAATTGTGTGCCAGAAAGAGAGAGGGTTTACACACACACACACACACACACACACACACACACACACACACACACTCAATGGATCAATGCTATGGTGGTCCTTATTAGCACCAGATCTGTACTTTTTACTGAACAGTATAGTCTAACAATGTACCAATGTACCATTATATGGTGCTTTGAGGGAGCACCACGAAAAACCCATACAAATTCAAGTGGATTTGTTTTAATTCTGATGGTTCTGACTTATACTCTGACTCCATGGAAAAGCAAAGTCTCTCTCTCTCTCTCTCTCTCTCTGTGTGTGTGTGTGTGAGAGAGAGAGAGAGAGAGAGAGAGAGAGAGAGAGAGAGAGAGAGAGAGAGAGAGAGAGAGAGAGATCAGCCTCACCTCTCCCTTCCATGTCAGACTAGCTCAGGAATGAGCTATTTTTTAAAAAAGTCAAAGTGAAAGAAGCCCATCCTCTCCATCTTTCTTTACCAACCTTAGCAAATGGCATCAAGAGCTGGAGCAGTGCATGGGTAGAGTTGTAGTTGTCCTTTGGACATCTCCCATGGGCACCAGGGTCTTTCACCTTGACATGCTGCTCATCAGAGCACTGGGGCATCAGAGAGGGAAGGAGAAGAACATACCTCCGCCATTCCATCTCCCTGATTGGCACCACTGCTGCCATCAGCCAGGAAGCCTTGGGGGGAAGTTGGAGAACAAAGGTTCTGGTGAGGAGGTAAGGGAGGGAAGCCAGGCAGTATTCTTCAGCTTAGATTTCATTCCACGTTTGGGGGCTCATAAAACCTGCCTCTTCTTCAAGGCTTGATTTGAAGCAGAGCTCATCAGATGACGTCCCTTCTAATATCCTAATGTCCCCAGCCTTCTAATTACCCAGTAAAACAGCTGAAAGAGATATATAAGGGACAGTCAGCAGACTCTGGCTATCGCCATCGTGTTCTTCTTTGGAATTTCCTCCTGGCATCTGGAAGGCTGCTGTCAGGAGAGGGGAGGGATTCAATAGAGAGACAGAACTGAGCTCCAGGGCCACCGATCTGACCCAGCATGGAAATTCTGACAGGGCCAGGGTAGCAGCTCAGCTCTGTCAGATGGGTCATGCACATAGCTTCCAGAATGTGAGGATAGGAATCAGGAGAGAGAGAGAGAGGAGAGAGAGAGAGAGAGAGACGCCATCTCTTTAAAGACTAGTGAGAGCTGGCATTGAAGACCCTCCTCAGGGCCCCTTGATAATGTGCAGAGTGTCTCTCTCCACACCGGATGCTTCCCTGTGGGCATGCTACATCCCAAATGTCTGGTGCACAGATGACATGGGGGAAATCTAGTATCCAGAATGCACAGGTAAACCTAAAAGGGGTCTAGGCATGACAGATGTTTGACATCAATCAACAGTTCATTTTATTAGACTAGTTAATAAAGCTTTAGCAGAAGTCTTTGATTCAGACACTTCTGAAGCACATTGTCATGTGCGCACACGGAAGGTCACAGCTCAGTGTCCTCTTCGCAATCTGCTCTTCAATAATAAATGTGTATGTTTATGAGGTGAGCCACTGCGAGCAAAGTGTGTGTGTGTGTGTTTTAAGGTACTCTACCATTTTGCATAAAATATTGGATGTGCCAGACTCTTCCAATAAGCTTTCCTGGGCATTAAACACCACACACACAAACTAAACATCTGTTTCATATCTGAATGCCAAGCTTTTAAGAATGTTCGCCTGTAAAAAGCCCAGGTCCTTATTTTAACCAAATCACCAGGTGCTTATGAAATATCATACCCTTGTGAAACAAGAGAGAAGTGGAGATAAAAAGGCTGCTAGGACAGAAGAGAAAATGTCAACATGTCAGTAAGATGGACTATGGGTATAGCAGCATAGCAACAATTACATCAAGAGGAGGGGAGAGAATAGGGGTAGTTAGATTTTAAAACAAAACAAAACAGGATCAAAATATTTGGCAATGACATATATAGCAAAAAAAAATCCACCGAAAATACTTTTGAAAAAATCAGACTTCAGCCAAAAAAAAGAAAAAAAAGATCCACAGATCACTAAAAAAGAGAAAGAAATTCCCTGCCTTCAGAATTATAGTCTATAAAGACATGACACAAAAGGAAAATGGATTGAGAGGGAGGAGGAAATAAGCAGGTTCAGGTTCTAAGTTACACGTTATTCTAATGACCTGCTGGCTTAGAAGAGCCAAGAAGAGGAGACAACACAAGTTGCTGGCCTTTCAGCTGCACCAGCGGAGCAGCCCTATGTCCCCTTTCTTCCCAGCTCTGCTATTATCATAATAAAAAAATAGCAGATTAAGCCTATCAAAATACATGAAATATGAAAGGAATTTCATGAGATTCAAAGCAGCCAGCTACACTACTGTGGTTTTTAAAATGCATTTGTTTTTAAGATGACAATAATATACAGACTAAGATCCAAAAAAGTCAATGTGCAGCATCTGACACACATACTGGGAATTTCTGATCTGCTCTTCCCACAACGGTTCTGTGCTCGCCCTTCCCTCAAGTCACTTCAGGGTGTTGAAGAACCTGTCAGAGTGACGTCTAATTCAGCTCAAGGGACTGGCGTTGGAAGCAACAAATTAAGAGAATTTGTGTGCAAAAAGGAAAGCACATGAGTTCATTCATTGGATCCCAGATGACAGCAAATTTCTGCCTAACAACATAGATTTATTAAGAGTAAATAATGGGAGACCAGCGCAATTCACATCTTTCTGAAAGTAATCTGGTAGTAGACAAAATGAGCACAATCTTTCTAAAACTGGGGTAGACTCCAAGAAAGCTTTCAAATCATTTCATATCACATCTGCAAGACAAATTGGGAGAAGAACGAAATACAGGAAATTAGCGACGGGCAAGCTCCCGCCAGCTGGATTCAGAACTTGCTTGGTGTGTTTATGAGCTTTGTCCGTAGGCGCTCAGAAAAAGCTAATCTGTATTCTGAAAGTGATGTCTCCACTGATGGTACCATGTGCACATAGCTGTTCCTGCTACCTCCCTTCTACCAGCTATTCAAGCAAATGGGAATAAAGTATTTAATAGGATAGTAGAGGAAAAGCAGAACTCATTATTAAAGTATGAACAAGAAGGAAACCAGTGGAGGATGGCCCAGGACAAACTGTCACAAGCAAGGGGAATTAGAAGCAAATTTAAAGATTCCCCCAAAATTCACAAAAAAAATCTCATGGCCACAATCTTTCCTGCCTCCCCTAACACTTGAATTCTGAGAGACATTTCTGTCAATCTTCCATTGATTGGCCAATCAGCACTCTGCCCTGTTTAGCCAATCTGTTGCTATGGGTCCCTCCCATGCATCTCAGACAGAAGAGCTTGGAGCATGAGTAAAGAGCTGTTTGACAGTGGAATTTGCTGTCAAGGAGTGTGGTGGAGTCTCCTTCTTTGGAGGTCTTTAAGCAGAGGCTTGACAGCCATATGTCAAGATTGCTTTGATGGTGTTTCCTGCTTGGCAGGGGATGGACTGGATGGCCCTTGTGGTCTCTTCCAACTCTATTATTCTATTATTCCATGATTCAATGATTCTATGAAATCCAGAGCCAACCAGATAACGGATTATTATAGATATAGACATACAAACACAACATTGTCAGAATTTTCTTTTCCCCCAGGGAGGATGGGGGGGGGTTTGTTCATTTTGAATTCCCCCAAAGCCAACTAGTGATATATGTGCAGCACAGATTTCAGAGCGCTTCCCTCTTCTTTCACATTTGTGTTACTCTGGTTATTTTGCACAAGCCCTGCTGAGCTGAGGTCAGCCATTCCCTTACTCTGTATATCCTGGAAGGGGCAACAGATGGCCCAGCTTCTGAGGGCTGTGCATGCAGACATCTCCAAGGGCACACAAGAAGCTGATTGCTCTCAATTGTTCACCTGTTGTGCCGTCATGACTGGGCAAGCTATAATTTGAAAGTAATTTGGGGGTAATTGCTGTAACTACAATCCCCCCCTTTCAAGCACTAGCTTCATTTTACGTTCATAACGCTACCTCACTAATGGTGGCATTCATCATTTTCTGTCAAAACAGTATCAGGTGCTAATCTAAATCCAAGAATGTATGCTTGGTGCTATTGGGTGAGGGGATGTCAAAAGAAAAGAAAACCAACTGTCAACTCTTATTGTTACATAAAATTAACTTCTAGTATTACTTGGGTAATTAAACTGAACCAAAGACTAGGCAAAGTCATTTGCCCCCTTTTCCACAGTCAAGATTACTATAATTAACATACTCTCCCACTCAGCCATGCCCTTGGGTTGCTGAGCCTCAGACTGCGAACTTAGACTGTGTCCCACTGCCCCCAAATACATGTAAAAACAGATTGAGTTCAGTGCCTACAGGTCAGCGGCATGGAAAACAATCTGCTCAGACAGACTCAGAGCCCCGGTTAGGATACAGGCCCACTTTACACCGGGGGGGGGGGGAGTGGATTCCAAGAACATTTGCACCACTAATGATGCACATCCAAGACTCATTTGTCGAAAGGCGGCCTCCCAGGGCACAAGACCACTTCTGAAATTGAGGAGACGTTCAAAAACATGAATAAAATGGCACGTGGGCTGAAGGAGAAGAGAAAATACACACCCAAATGAATGTTTCGTGTTCTGCCCAAATGGTTTGGATTTCAGTCCAGATAGTCAGAGACAACATATATTTATGAGATCACCTGTAAAGATGCATGCAAGTGGCGATGCATATAATAACTCAGCTTTCCCCTTTCAGAGGAGAAATATGATCAGTGATCAGGCAAGGTTTTTATCCTGATGGCTATGTACTCTATTATCTCCAAGATCAGAAGCAGTCTGACTTTTCATCCTCCACCATCAGGTCTGGCAGCTGTGCCAATGGCAGCAGCATCACCTCTTCCATTTGGGACCCACGAATAGCTTCCACTGCTATCTGAACAGGGTCAGGCCCTGCCTCCCCTGGACTGCATCCCAATGGCCACCAGCTCCACAAAAATGACCAGGGAGACCATCGCAAGCTCCACATTCATCACTGTTTGCGTTATCCCTTCTTCCTCTAAGGCCCTACATTGTGGCCCCAATACAATTTGTGGCACCAACCACTCACCCTGCCAAAGTTCATTGTGAGGAGCTGCCACAGCATGGAGACATCCACGAGCTCCAACCCAACAACAACCTACTTCGGCCAACGGTACATTGCTGCATCACCAAAAAACCCAGTGAATCAGATTCTGTGGCCTGACTAGGGCAAGTGCTAAACATCCCTGAAAACACCAAACAAGCCCCCTGCCTTTTCAAATCTGCCAATCCATGAGTGACACCTTTTCAGAAAACATGTGGCCCTCCAATTGGTCCTGTCTGGCCTCTTCAATCTCACAAAGCACCCTTCCCCCCCAGCCTGGAAACAAGTGTTCAAGTGAAGGGCCCTTCTGACCACTCCTTGGCCCAAGAACATGCTTGATGCTAATATGCCCTACCCTGCCAAAATAGTCTCCACCACTGAAAGTAGTACCAAATTATATCACAGCACCCGTCTAGGCCAGAAGTGGTTAAGTTGTGGTCCTCCAGATGCTGGACTTCAGAACTCCAGCCAGCATGGTCAGTGGTCAGGGCTGATGGCCCTGATCGAGGTGATGGCATAAACAGATGTTCTTCAAGACAAAGGGCAAACTCCTCACGGAAGCATCAGGCTAGGGGTGTTTTTTCTTTTCTTTTAAAAAGTATGTGAATCACCCCATTCATAAACCTCCCTGTATGTTTATTTGGCTGTAAGCACACACTTCTATATAAACATGTCCTTTCCATGTAGAATGATGTGCCTATAATTAGGTTTTGGAAAGAGTGTGGAGGGTTCCAAAAGGAAATGCCATATGCTTCAGTGAGAGACAGCAGTATAAAGGCAAACATATTTTCTGCAATTAGTGCCTACAGTACTTGTTCTTCATGATGCCTTTGCTCCTTTTATTGTCCAAGGCAGGCTTCCAGTCGTGGACACCAAAGAGCTGCTTTGAGTGTGACCACAGACCAGGATCCTGCTTCTTCTTTCCCCTTCTGGTAGGCCATACACATCGGCATATTATTTAGAGAAGAACATCTGGGCTGGGTATAGGCTGCAAAGTCAGCCGCACGCATTATCTTTTGTTCCAGCTGGCTGAACAGAAGGCTGATATTCCTGTCTGGAGCAGCTGAGTAATGGGAGCAAAACATGTCAATACGTGCTCAGGTTGGTGTCTGAGAACCTGAAGGCACATTAGCGACACATCTACAAAGACAGTTCTACAGAGACCGGCTAGAAACATGACATCTATCACACAGGGACCTAAAACAGGACCCTAGAGCTGAATTTATTTAAGGGGGGGGGAATACCAACTTCTTAATCTAGGCAGAACCTCCAAGAGGTGCATGTAAAACAATATATAACAACGATCAATAACACACCAAGCAAAACCAGCAATTTAAAAAACAACAACCAAACAAGTACACCCAACCAAATTATATATCTGGATAGACTTGCTAAAACAAAAACATTTTGGGCAGGCACTTGAAACAGTATAGTTAGGGTGCCTGCTTTATATAAATAGGCAGGGAGTTCCAAAACATAGCTAGTGCCACACTAAAAGGTCAGTGAACAGATACAGAGCAAGCATGATATGGCACTTGTAAAAGTGCAAGTTCCACAGATCACTTGGGCACATATTCACATCCTCAGCAATTTATTCTTCACCTTCTAAACGATAATCCCAGGGCAATTTATGCATAAGATCGTTAAAAACAGTTAAATACATTGTAAGTGTAAAACAAATTTAAGACTGAAGCTATAAAAAGAAAGGCACATGTGATGAAGACCCATTTATCCAGTTGAGAAAGCTTGTGGGAATGTGGCAAGGCTTGTTCAGTGGGTCCCAAGCTGGTTGGGGCTTTATATAGCAACAGCAAACCTTGAGCTTTGCCTGATAACATAGAAGGATCATTTAGCAAAATCAGGTCACTGCATTAGAGTGATGATTTTAAAATAACTAAGGCTGCCATTTTCCACCCACTTTGTTGTTGTTTGGTCGTTTAGTCGTGTCCGACTCTTCGTGACCCCATGGACCAGAGCACGCCAGGCACTCCTGTCTTCCACTGCCTCCCGCAGTTTGGTCAAACTCATGTTCGTAGCTTCGAGAACACTGTCCAACCATCTCGTCCTCTGTCGTCCCCTTCTCCTAGTGCCCTCCATCTTTCCCAACATCAAGGTCTTTTCCAAGGATTCTTCTCTTCTCATGAGGTGGCCAAAGTATTGGAGCCTCAGCTTCACGATCTGTCCTTCCAGTGAGCACTCAGGGCTGATTTCCTTCAGAATGGATAGGTTTGATCTTCTTGCAGTCCATGGGACTCTCAAGAGTCTCCTCCAGCACCATAATTCAAACCCACTTACCTGGGTATAAACCCTGTTGATTGCAGTGGGACCTACTTCTGAGTTGATGTGCATTAGGTTGCACTGAAAGATCACTAAGACATGATCGGTACACCTTAGTGCATTTAATCTACTGCGCAACAGTGCATCAAATTTTTTATATATATATAGTGATAAGGAACCATTAGCGCATGGGAACAAAAGACCTGCATAGTATTATATGTCTGTACATTTGATTAACCTGCCTGCAGCAGATCGAGCTCATGTGGCCCACCCAGAATCGTAGTAAAACAAGTTGGAAGAGATCCAGCAGGCTGTTGAGTGCAAGATCCCTGCACTGAGGCAATGTGCCCACTAAAACATGTCCGAAAGATGTTTTGCTAACCTTGCTTGGAATGTTTCAAAGGAAGGGCAACTTCCTATGGTAGCTTACATGTCCTCTGATTTGATGGCAGGGAAGGTTCTCGTCATGTCTGGATTTCAGTGACAGCAGCTGTTATTGTTGCTCCTGTCCTGGCATTCCAGCTGCTCAGTCTAAGGGTCCAGGCTTTGCTGGGGGAGATACAGGATGATCACCCCAGCTCCCATGGACAGATGGGATGCCTTATAGTGATTTAACAGCGATAGGGAAATGGGAGGATTTCATTTCTAATGAGGACTCCTTTGTCTCATTGGGGGGAAAGTTGAAGCTCAGTGGCAAAGCTGGTCCCTTGCACCTCCTCTTGCCCTTTCTGAGCCCCAAATGCCAAGCACACTAAGCCACCCCCTCTGCCATTTCTTCCCTTCTTCTCAGGATGTTCCATCAGTCAATGCATGGGAGCCACTGCTGTCTGCCATGTGGATCCCGCTCCTCTGCTCCAACAAACCAAGAAAAGCAAGATGCATTGAAAATGATGAACAGAACAGAGAGATATAACTGTTACCAAACAAACAAACAAAACTTGCAGGGAATTCTCCTTCAAGGGTTTGGGTTTCGTTTTCTGTAACAGAACATTCTGTGATTAGTTTACTAAGATATAAGAAAACAAGCCCTTGATAAAGGCACTTTTGCCAGAACATACCCGGCAATCCGAACAATAAAATACTCTATCTTCTTGGCATCTTTGAGATACGTTTGTCCTTTTTGTATGCCTCTCCATTGCCATGTGAACCCCCTACTCTGCACTGCTATCCACTGCCTGCGCAAGGGTGGCAGTACCTAGAGCTGAATTTAAATTTATCAGAAGGCGTTTTCAAGTAAAATCTATGATATTTTTCTTTTGGTCGCACCCCTTGGAAAAAAAATTAAGGCCACCATGACAGACGAGGGGGCAGCTTCATGCTCAAAGAAGGACCTGGATTCCCCATTGTCATGAGTAATAATAATAATAATAATAATTTTATTTATACCCCACCCTTCCCAGTCAAGACCGGGCTCAGGGCGGCTAACAACAAATAATATCAACACAAGTATAAAAGAAACAATTCAGTTAAAATGCAGATTAATACAATGTTAAAATTCAATTTTAAAATTAAAAATCTACAAATAAGATAAAACCATTATGAGATAAAACCTTAGGGGAGGGTAACCGTGGGGTCAGACTGCATCAGTCCAAAGGCCAAACAGAACAGCTCTCTCTTGCAGGCCCTACGAAAAGATGACAAATCCCGCAGGGCCCTAGTCTCCTGGGACAGAGTGTTCCACACCAGGTCGGGGCCAGTACTGAGAAGGCCCTGGTCCTGGTCGAGGCCAGCCTAACCACCTTGTGACTCGGGATCTCCAGTATGTTATTATTTGTGGACCTTAATGTGGGTAGGTGGACCCATGCACCTAAAACTTGCCCAGGGAGTAGCAGTTCCTTCTAGACCTCTTGTAAGTGATAAAACTAGCAATTGCCTGCTACAGGTCAATTCACATGACCCCCTGAGTTTGCGGCAACAGAGTTTTCATCAGTCCATGTTAGCTTTATGCTAAGATGCCACGGGCTAAGCTGTCTGGGTGAATGCTGTCTCTATGGATATGCTTTGGACACATAACTATCCCATTGTAATCAAGCAAGCCTTACATTTTGGAATGTGCCCACTTTAGGGGCGGTCCTAAGTTAAGGGGACAGTCCTCTTTTCGGAAAACAACCCTGCTCCAAAAATCCACGTCGAAACCAGGATTCGTTTACCGCAGGCATCCCCAAACTGCAGCCCTCCAGAAGTTTTGGGCTACAACTCCCATGATCCCTAGCTAACAGGACCAGTGGTCGGGGAAGATGGGAATTGTAGTCCAAAACATCTGGAGGGCCGAAGTTTGGGGATGCCTGGTTTACCGTATGTCCTGTGGGACAGATAAACAAATATTAAAGCCCAATCATTCCCAGAGAGGAAACTGAAGGAACAGAAATGGCAATCGCAAGGAATATTGCTGCAGGAAATACAGCTACTTGAAATACTTTAAAGAACTATGTACCTGGGTTATATATCTCATCAAACCTTCTGCAGACATTGTAGATCTTGCCTTCATGGTGCTGACTGATCATTATTGATGAAACAATGAGTTCAGACCTCTTCCAAATAAGTCTGCTTTTCATTCCTTCGTTATTTAAATTCTTTCTCCCTCCTCGCTCCCAGTCTTGTAAAAAGCCAAACCACATCTTTCTTTAATAAGAGGTGGAGTATAAAATATTTTAATGGTACCTGAGGTTTTGAAAATCAGGAGAAGATACCTATTCTGCTTTTAAAGAAAAATAGCAAAGAGACTACATTTAAATCCCCGCAAAGCACCCAAGTGTCAGCAAACTGATAAAAGGCAAAGGAAATGTAAAAGATCATGTCTGCTGTGGAAAGAAGAAATATAAGAACAGAACTATGAGCAAACAAAAGGTTAGTGTGGCTTTCCAAATATACTGCCATGGTGACAAACCTTTTGCCATGTCAAAGCTAAAAGGGGATTTACTGTTGACATAACTACTAGCGGAATTTCATTCTTCCTCCTTGCTTTTCTTTCACACACACAGTTTTATCTGAATATCAGAAAAAGCAGGACCTTTTCCTCTGCTTTGCTTAATACATTTTATTTTGAACCCCATACATATTTTGTTTTTATTTCTCAGAGGCTAGATTTATTTCCCCCCAATATTTATTTACTTAGTTTACTTTTATTTGTTTTAGCCATAGGCCATAACAAAGTTCGAAATATAAAAATGCTGCAATCAACGTAAGCATAAAACAAGAATCAAACTGGCGGAAATCATGAGGCTGTAACAATAAGACATCAGAAATCCAACTTCCAGTCTACAGCAAGAGTATCACAAGAGCTTCTAAAGCAAAATTAGCTCATTACTACCAAAGATCCATGCAGTGATCTGATTTTTCACAACTTTGACCAATGAGTTTGATCCATCATGGTAAGCTGTCCAAGGAAGGAGCAGTAGAACATATGATTACATTTTTGTGTGAATACTACAGCAGATATTTATTTAATTTAAACATTTACACTGCTTTTCTGTTGTTGTTTTGCTGTTTTTAAATGCTCGAGGCAATTTACAGCATGGCATTTAAGATAGGCAGCAAAATGAATAATCATTTAAGAATCAAAAGAAGAAGAAGAAGAAGAGTTTGGATTTGATATCCCGCTTTATCACTACCCGAAGGAGTCTCAAAGCGGCTAACAATCTCCTTTCCCCTCCTCTCCCACAACAAACACTCTGTGAGGTGGGTGGGACTGAGAGACCTCAGAGAAGTGTGACTAGCCCAAGGTCACCCAGCAGCTGCATGTGGAGGAGCGGAGACGCAAACCCGGTTCCCCAGATTACGAGTCTACCGCTCTTAACCACTACACCACACTGGTTTAAAGCCATGTTCAGGCTCTAATCAGGGTTTCTTATTGGCAGAGAGGTTTCTAAGTGTCTTTAGCAGAGTGCACTTTGAAACGTTTTAATGACCCTCTCCAATCCTGCCAACATCTAACATTGATTGGCTGGCATGTGTTATCTATGTGCAATTTTGTATGTTTGCTACCTCAGAGGAGGAGCAGGAAGCCTGCACAGTCCATGCCAATGAAAACACCAAAGTTACAGGCAGCAGAGGACTGAGTAGTTTCCATTGAAATAACTTGCAAAAGAAAACAAATGCAAGTTACAGAAGAAAAACAATGTCCAAATTAGTAATGCAATAAATGTAATCATCATGAATAAGGAATGAAACAAATGAAACTTTTAAGGATAAAAACGATAACTAAATGGATTTTTTTGGGATGTGTGTGTGTAGAAACTGATAAATATGCCTCAGCTGAATGGTTACATTTAATCATGGCTTAAAAATCATCTGAAAATTCCTTAATGAGAAATTTCATTGAATAAAACTGTTGTGCATTCTCATCTCAAACTGTTTCTTAAATGTAAAAATTGTCTCACATGTCAAACTTTGTGAACAGCAGACATTTTTTCTTCATCATGCTAGAATCTGAAGTAGCAAACGTGTCTCAATATCTGGCAGGGATATAGTTTGCAATCTCCATCTTAGACTTAATCAGTAAGCAGAGTTTGTGACTATAACATCCAGCTTATTTTTTCCACTCATAAAAATTATTTTCCGTCAACCAAACACACCCTAAGTTGTGTAACGTTTTGCCTGATGAGATGAGAGATGGAGAACTTGCCTGATGAGATGGAGAACTTGACAGCTTGCCACATTTTTGTGAATTTTTGGTTGGTTCTAATAAAGTCCAACTGTGGACTTTGGAGTCTTCTTCTCTATCCAACGGGGGGGTGGGGGGGTGACCCATGGTCAGTTCGTGATGACTCATCCGGCTTATTTTGTTTACCTACGTAGCCTGATTAGAAAAGTTTACTTGCAGTTGTTCTGCCAGGGAAATTTTAGGAAGCCAATCCTTAGATAGAAAATAAGTGAATCCAATAATTTAAAAGGCTTAGAGGAACCTTCATTACAACAGGCAAGAGTCCGGTTTCAGCTCAGGCAGAGCAGTGTGTGTGTGTGTGTGTGTGTGTGTGTGTGTGTGTAGAACCCATAGTGAATCATCACCTGTACCCAAAACCCTGTTGGCTAGCTGTGACCAGGGTGGGAGGATGGAAGTGGATTTTCCTATATTTTCAATCTTTCTGCTCCCCCCCCCCCTGACTGCAATGGGAGGCAATTGTGTATTTCAGGGCTGATGTGGTTTTGGGGTCTGTTAGGGGACATGTCAGAGGAAAGAGGAGACGTTGGGGGTATATAGTCTTTCTTAACAAGCCCCTGAACATCTAGTTTTAGTCCCTGCTCTGGGTGTTCTAGGGGCTTTCTGGCATTGCCATCTTGACAGTGGGCCTCCATCTCTGCCAGTGGAGCAGCACTTATGTAGGATTGCAATGGTAGGATTACAGCCTTTAGAGAACGGAGCAATGTCCTCTTAGAGTTCCCAATATTGATGTAAAGCAGCCTTCCTCAACCTGGTACCCTCCAGATGCTTAGCACTACTGCTCCCATCAGCCAAGGGCCAGCATGACCAGTGGTCAAGGATGATGAGAGTCTTTTTAAATATATTTTTATTAGTTTTACAATATACCACCAATAATAGCCAAATTATAACAATAGTAATTAATTCAGATGATGAGAGTCTTAGTCCAAGACATCTTGAGGACATCAGGGAAGGGAAGGTTGATCTTAAGACTCAAATTGGCCGAGCTTCCAGATCCAATATACTATAACAGTCCTATCTTTCCAAGTCATAGATTATTTGAGGACAGCATTTAGAGTCCATAATTTTGAAGACAGGTAAAATTTACATCCCTCCCCCAAGTAATCCAAAATCCCAACCAATCTACTCTGTTTAATCTACCTTTAGCTTTGTTGGAGTAAGGCAGGGTTTCCAAATTCTTGATCTGGTAAACAAAGTATAACATATACTTGATATGGTAAACAAATTATACCATAAGGTTCTGACTGCATTTGGTCGATCTGTTTGAGTTAGGATGCTAATATATAAATCTTCAAATATCTAAAGGGCAGTCACATGGAAGATGGAGCAAGCTTGTTTTATCCTGCTCTAGAATCAATGGCTCCTTACAAGAAGGAGCTTCTGGTAGGAGTTATTTGACAATGGAACAGACTCCCTTGGGAGGTGGGACTCTCCTTGCTTGGAGGTTTTTAAGCAGAGGTTGGATGGCCATCTCTCATGTATGATCTAGTTGAGATTCCTGCCTTGCAAAGGGTTGGAGTAGTAGATTGACACTCGGGGTCCCTTCCAACTCTACAGTTTTATGATTCTATGATTCTAAATTGCTGTGCGTTACTGACACTGTCGGTTTCACCACCACTCTTTGCAAGATTCATGTATAATTTTCTGAGCTTGCACATCTAACTGCATGCACTTTCCGCCTCTCTGAGCAGCATGCAAAAAGGAATACACCACCAGCCACCAAGAAATACATTTTTTTCCGTATGAAAATTAAATCAGATAAAATCTGGCATAAAGAGGGTGGGAAGGTACTTCACCAGTGGAACAACAATATCTGCCTCAGAAATTGAAACTGGCAGATTATCACAGCACTCCTAGCCAGAGCGTTAATTAAATTGATGGTTTGAGGGTGAATTATAATTTATAAAGATTGGCGCCACTCTGCTAATATTCCACCTACAGGGGATACAGCCAGTTGCATTTTAAAAAGTCAAGCAACTTGGTTATATCAGAAACCTGGCTGGGTAGCATTGCTTTCTCATAATCAACTTCCTAAACTATCTCCAGAGGCGTCCTTCCCATAGGGGCTAGTGGCTCATTGCGCCAGGGCGCCGGCCTCTCGGGGGCGCCCCAGCATTGGCGGGGCGCAATGAGCCACTAAGCGCTATGGCTCTGCCGCCGCCACCTCTCGGCCATGGGAATCCCCTTAGCCGCTCGGCCATGAGAGCCAGTTTCCCTTGCCGCCTGGGTGCTCTGCGGGCATGCGCAGGCGGAGGCAGGGGCGGGCCAGCCAGCCAGCCTGCTGAGGGAGAGGGATGCTGCACCTGGGGGAAAGGAAAGGAAAAGCTCTGCCCGCCCTGCCCTTTGGCCAAGCTGAGCCACGCCCTGCCGGAGGAGGGTGGGCACAAGGGGACCTTCCTCCTCTTTGCAGCACAAGCCGGGCGGGCAAAGGGCTTGCAAAGTCCCGGTAGGTGAAGGTGCTCGTGGGGTCGTAGGCACGAGAAGCCTTGTTGCAACGCCTCTGGTTGCAGAAACCCACATTTGCCCCGAGGAAGAAGCGCGGGGAGCGTGGCGTTGTTTGGCCCGCCCCTCTCCCTCTGCAAAGGGGATGATGGAAGAGGCGCACTCTGTGTTTCTTCTCCTTTGTCCGTGCCGCTTCTTGCTTTTCTCCCTCCCTAAAGTGGAGCAGGACATTGGCCAAACTCAGCCCAGCCCAGCATGAGATCCGAAGGGCTGTGAGAAAGGAGGTGATTTAGAACTTGGCTCCCGGGGCCCCAATTTCTAAATTTTGGGAAAGGGAGGGGGTGCCGGAGGGGACCTTTGCGCCACGGCGCTGGATGTACTTAAGACGGCCCTGACTATCTCAGTCTCAGAATGAGAGGTTGGTGACCAAAGACAAGCAAGGTCAGTGGCATAGTGGGGGGCTGGGGGGCCATTGCCTTGGACACATTTTTTGAGAGGGCACAACCAGGCTATACTTCATTCATTGAGTGAGGCCATGCCTGGGCTGGCCTTTGGGGCTGGGACATGCTGCTCCACTCAGGTCTGACTGAGGGGCAGAAGTGTTTGAGAGGTGGCGGTGCTGCCCCTCTCCGATGCTGTGATTGCCCCTCGGAGAGGGGCTGGGCAGTGGCGCCGCCTCTCTCTGAGGGGGCAGGTCATTTCTTCCTCTGGGTGCCCAGCATGGAGAGGGAGGAATGAGCTTCCTTCACTACGCTGCCTCACGGCAGCAGAGGAATGAACTCCATCAGGCCTGACCCCACAAGGCACTATAGGCTAGTTCTAGTCAAATTTAATAATAATAGTCTTCATTACCCTATCAAACAAACAAACCCCAAAATTGGAGGAATGCATCAACTCCAAAAGTTGGTTATGACTGTAATTTGAAGTTTCAAGAAACAGTCCACTTTGGTCTGAAGTGCTTCAGGGACTACCCAATTTAGCTTGGGATCTGAATGCACTTTGAGGGGAAATGAGACTTAGTTTGGGAAATCAAAATATTCCTATGAATCTTTTTGCTTTTGAGAAAAGGAGGAGGAGGAGGAGGAGGAGGAGGAGGAGGAGGAGGAGGAGGAGGAGGAGGCATAGTAATCCCTTCAGGGTGGATAAAGCCATCCAAATTACAGGCAAACAGGTTTGAGGGCTTTTGCACTAGCCACCTTTAAATTTTGATTAGATAGATGATAATAGATAGATAGATAGATAGATAGATAGATAGATAGATAGATAGATCTAGATAGATTTAAACTACCATAGATTTAAACTACAGTATAACTTTTTATTTCTTGGCAGAATGTAATGAAATTTGCAGGCAATATTGCTCTTTCTGGGGGCACGAATCTTGCCAATTTTCAGAAGTATAGCTGTAGTAATTTTCCCATAAGGCAGCTGTTACTGTTTTAGGGTGGGTAAAAAGTATAATGGGACGCGGGTGGCACTGTGGGTTAAACCACAGAGCCTAGGGCTTGCCAATCAGAAGGTCGGCAGTTCAAATCCCCAAGACGGGTTGAGCTCCCATTGCTCAGTCCCAGCTCCTGCCAACCTAGCAGTTTGAAAGCACATGAAAGTGCAAGTAGATACATAGGTACCACTCCGGTATGAAGGTAAACGGCATTTCTGTGTGCTGCTCTGGTTCGCCAGAAGTGGCTTAGTCATGCTGGCTACATGACCCGGAAGCTGTACGCCGGCTCCCTCAGCCAGTACAGTGAGATGAGCGCCACAACCTCAGAGTCGTCCGCATCTGGACCTAACAGTCAGGGGTCCCTTTACCTTTAAAAAGTATGATGATTTCATCCCTCCTAGCATTTTGCAGGCAATTGGTCTAAAACAGAAGACATAAAAAGGGGGCCTTTAGGTAAGAACATTGCCAAATTTCCAACCAATTTGTTCGTGCCTTTAATGTCGATTTGGAGGCAAGAACGAAAGGGGTTTCCTTTCCTTCATATGACTTTCTTTCTTTGTTTTTTTTGGCGTCGGCATTGATTCAGTGGTATTAGGTAGGTGTCCTATGGTACTACACACAGAGCCCCAGGGAACGTGTGTTGGTTTGAGAAGTAGGCTGGGCTTGGTGTTGGAAAGTTCCTTCCTGTAGACTCATACATCTCCCACCCCCGTGTAGGAACAAAGCAAGGAGTTTTGAGCTCTATAGCTATAAAAGGTCTAAGTATCAGATTGAGCACCCCTGAGATTCAAAATAATAATGTGCTACTGTAACACAGGCTTAGAATGAAGTAATATCTTAATATGATCTGTCATGTAGTCGTTCCGCTTTAGTCATGCAAACTACTTCTAAGTCAATCATCCCTGGCATGCTGTTAATAGCAAATTGTTCCTTTCCAATAGGGATTTCCAAATTGGCCTTAATAGGCTGATGATCATAGACACCAAATGGTAGCTATTCAAAATTTTAAAAGCTGCCAAGTATCTTAGCTGGAAGACACATGTAATCTACCCTATTCACAATAAGGACAATTTGTAAGTTGAGACACCTTTTTGTCATGTGCTTATGTGTAATTAGTTATAATTTGAAAAGGACTTTCATTAACAAAGATACCTGCAAACGTAGTTTTTTCCATCTTTTAATTCACAATGTGGGTAGCAGAAGGAATTTCCAAGATCCAGTTCCATGTGATGGGCCAAAACTTAATTTTTTATAACACTTTGCATGAGTATCACAGTCATTTGGCAGTGTAAAATTTGTACAGTTATTCTTCAGAAGTTCTATGGCAGAGCTCAGTTCCTGCCAAATGATGCCTGAGCATTCTTGAACAGAATATAAATGTTAGTTGTAATTGGGGAGATGGATTCCTCATGCCAAACACTTAGAATAAGTAAAAGTGGAATTAAGAAGGTCTATTAATTCACAGCACATTATCCTTTCGGAATTGACAAAAATAGTAAGTGTTCCAAACAGTTCGCATCTGTCAAATGCTCATGAGGCTCCCAACCCCATTGAACTTCATGATGAAAATCTTCCCCCAAATCAGGAACAGTAATTCACATATCAGGCAGACAAATGATAACAAAACTCTTCTCAAAATGAAAAAAGAAATCTTTTTAAATCACATCTCAGCTTGCAATATTGTAAGATAAAGTAACAAGACTATAGCTATCCACCATATTTTGGAGTAGGGGAATAAATAGGTTTTTGCTCAATTCTGTGTAAATTGCTCACCACATGGTTTATTCAACCCAGGTATCAAGTGTCTGGGATATTATAGACTATCCCAGACTCTAGTGTTCTTTTCTCTGTATACCCATGTAAAAGAAGATAACTGAATCATCGTTACAGGGATCAAGATGTGTTTTCATGCTAAAACTCTATTCTGAAGGCATATTGGTTAGTTGGTCACCTTCCTTGGGTCCTACCAGAGCAAAATGACTGGCAATTCTGCTTTTAAGTTTAGTCTGCTGAGGTGGAAGTAGGTTGTGGAACCTTCTGGAGCTGCTTGGGGGGGGGGGCACAACAAGGTACAAGAAAGAAAAGAGAAGTCTGCAGGTGTGACATTGATCTCACCTGCTTTCTCTGCCTTGTAATCAAATGCCCCAGATTACATTATTTTCAAACTGCTTCCACAACCCTTTTGTCCATTTTGTCAACTATGCCACAATTTTTCAAATTTTATTTTGGCAACAGTGTATAGAATTGATAGTTTCAGACTACCTCCGAGGAGAGACCGTATTCTAAACACATTCAGCTCAATGAATCCCCCCCTTCCATGCACCTGAAGTAGGGATGGACCAGGCTATCAATTATTAGTTCGCTCAATTCCTCCTTTTCCCAATATTAAATTCAATTTGCAATTCTATAGCAATTTGCGATTTTTTAAAGGAAAATCCTTGCGAAAATTCTGTAACATTTTAATGTGAATTTCTCATAATACACACATTTTTGTATGTAGTTTTGACAAATATACATTGCTGTAGCTTACTTTCACTAATATGTGCTTTCATATGCACACATAATGCTTTATGTTTATACACATTGCTTAGCTTGAGAACTGCATCGCAAAATTCATAATAGTGTGAATTTCAAAGGATGGCTGTGTTTCTGTTCACATATTGTTTCGGAAATTGCTGATTTAGTAAGTTCATATTTAAAAGAGAACTGAATCATCTCCCCCCAATTCTCACCACCCCTATCCTGAAAATATCCTTCCTTCCTTTTTCCTGCAACCAGTGCCTACCTGCTTTTTCAATACCCGTTACTCAACTCAATGCCTTCACCTCTTAGGATGAAAGGATCTATTACCTTCAAAGGATATATCATGATAAATCTCTTAGTTTTGGAGTGCAAGAACTCTTGAAGATTAGGCTGCCTAAGAGTAAGAGGGAGACGGCCTCAACCATTTAAACTGCCAAGTTCTCAATGTTGCCTGTGTTAAGGACCACCATTTTTAATACAGTGGTAAGTGAGGAAAAGCTTGATAAGAACAAAATATTTAAAAAGTATAAAATCACAAGTCAGCTTAAATAATTGAGACTCACTTTTGGCTCATCCAGACTTGCCCTTGCCATGCCGCTTTCCCCCAGGGATACCTGATCTTTACCGCTGAATCGGCACAAATGTCAATCGGGTTTTCTCCAGATTGACGTTTGCGCCGATTTATCACTAAAGAGTGGGATTTCTGGGGAAAGTGATGGGGCAAGAACAAAAACCACCCAGACTCGTGACTTTTAGCCACAGAACAAGAGCAAGCCTGGGTGAGCCCTTAAAGTCACCACAGATACTAAAAACATAAAAATCTTGGAGGCAAGGATAAAGAACAAAGCCTCAAAAACTAAGAGAGCTAGAACATTTTATAATAATCTCTGAACAACACTGAAGTATTTATTTAAAATAGTGATGTACTACACAGCTAAGTTATCAGCATATGTAATTGTATGTGCGTGTGCATAATTATGTACAGATGCAAAGATCTCATGTAGAAAACAGCCTCTATTCCCTCCAGCTGAAAAGATAACATTCCAAATATGTATTCATTTGGTAATTAGTTTAACTTGGATACCTAACTTATTATTGTATAGACTTGTCTGAGGCATGTGCTCTATGTTGTGTATGATGTGGATTACGTTCAATGCGAATGAACAAAATGTGGACTCTGATCATTGTGTGTATTTTGCACAGAGCTGTACATATTTGAAATATAGAATCATAGAATTGTGAATGTTTTGCCAGTTTTTTCCATGCATTTTCATTATTTAGGACATTTGTAAATTATTTCCATCAGGCCTAGGGGGCGGAGCCTACACTCACCACCACAGCTTAAGAGGCTCCAGAGAGGCCTCTGGGACATTGCTGCTGTTGCTGCTCCCGTGAGTGTTTGGGAAGACTGCTCCCTCCTCTAGCCAACTCCATGGGGCCCAAGGGCGGGGCCCACACTCACACATACTCTGAGCAGCTCTCTGCAGCGAGTGGTGAAAATGGTTTTAAATGTTTTAAGTGGTCTTATTCTGCTGCACCTTGAATGGTGGTTTTTAAAAATAATATTATAAGGGGAAAGGGTCAGGGCTGCCTGGGAGGGGGCCTCAGCCAACAGAATGGCTGGGGCAGGTTCCACTGGGGGGGTGTATTGGGACACCCGATCTCAGTGATCATGGGCAGGAGGAGGAGTCATACTAAGACCAGACCAGACCATGTCATTACCGAGGAAGCAGGCTTAGTCGTTGTTTGAGGACTATCCCTGCCTTCAGGTCTGGTCCTGGGCGAAAGGATACTGGAATCAGCAAGGGAAATCCACATGACCTGAAAGTGTTGCTGTGTAATGCCAGGTCAATGATGTATAAAACCACTGCCATCCATGACCTGATTGTGGATAGATTATTTGACCTGGCATGTGTTACAGAGACTTGGTTGGATGAAGCAGATGGGCACCTCCTTGCCGCTGCTTGTTCACCAGGTTTCTCTTACACACAGCAACCCAGGTCATGAGGGCAGGGGGGTGGTGTTTGCAGTGATTTTTAGGAAGTCATTGGTTTGCACCAGGGGTCCTATTGGGAAGACCCAATTTTCTGAGTGCATGTTCTGGAAGTTGGGCGATAGGGGCAGTACAGAATTCCTTTTCGTGACCTTCCTACTGCACCAAGGATTCCTTGCCCGAGCTGCTTCAGGTCATGGCGGATGTGCTCCTGGAGACACCTAGTTTGGTTGTCCTGGGGGATTTTAACATCCATGCTGACAAGAACTTACAAGGGGCCGCTCGGGACTTCATGGAAAGCATGGCCTCCATGGGGCTGTCCCTGAATACATTTGGCCCAACTCATACCTGTGGACATGCCTTGGACCTGGTGTTTACCTCTACAGATGTTGGTGATCTGACACTAAGTAAAAGCGAAACAAAAGAAGTGCCATGGTCAGATCACTTCCTGGTGCAACTGGACTTCTCTGCAACCCTTCCCCTCTGCAGGGAGGTGGGACCGATTCAGATGGACCGCCCCCACCACTTAAGGGATCTAATTGGCTTCCAGAGAGTAGTAGGGGATGTTTTATCCCATGTTGATGGCCTTTCAGCTGATTCCCTGGTGGCCCTCTGGAATGTGGAGGTAACCGCCGGGACCACATAACACTGGTCCTGAGAGATCTACATTGGCTCCCAGTATGTTTCTGAGCACAATTCAAAGTGTTGGTGCTGACCTTTAAAGCCCTAAATGGCCTCGGTCCTGTATACCTGAAGGAGCATCTCCACCCCCATCGTTCAGCCCGGACACTGAGATCCAGCACAGAGGGCCTTCTGGTGGTTCCTTCATTGTGAGAAATGAGGTTACAGGGAACCAGACAGAGGGCCTTCTCGGTAGCAGCACCCGCCCTTCCATCAGATGTCAAGGAAATAAGCAGCTATCCTATTTTTAAAAGACATCTGAAGGCAGCCCTATTTAGGGAATTTTAAAATATTTAATGCTGTATTGTTTTTAACACTCGATTGTGAGCTGGGGAAACTTTATTAATTAGCTTTACAGGCTAATCCATTGCAAAAGTAAGTCTCCCTTGGGTTCAATGGCATCTATTTTCAAATAAATATACATACTGGTGCATTCACGGTCATTTTTGGGTTTTGTTACATTGCATAGATGTCAATAATGTTTCTAAAATGCATTTCTTTTATATGCAGACTTTGTTGTACCTGAAGTGCTATATTAATGATGTTATATTTTAATGTGGGAAATTCTTATATTTTTTCACATTGATTTTTTTTAAATAATGGCTTGGACATGATTTCATTACTTTTTAAATACTGTAAGTAAAACTAGAGCATGATCATGTCACGAATTCACTGCTGCAAAGTACGGAATTGAATCAAAATTGTACAAATATTAGAGAAGTATGCAGCCCTGTGCTATCACTGATTTTAGAATGAGTTAACGACTCCTTGGTTTGCTACTCCTTTCCCTCCACTTTGAAGACTGTGTTTTCGTGTGTGTGTGTTTATGGTTTTAAATGAATACATTAAATGGATACAGAATGAGTTAACGACTCCAGATTAGCATAGCTGCCAAGTCCGGGTCGTAAAGATCCGGGACCGGCAGCGCGCGCATGACCGGGATCGGCGCGCGTGTGACGCAACTTCCGGTGGCGCTTCGCCCTTCTATGTGCATCAGAAAATAGCGGCGCCAGCGCCGGAAGTCGCTTCCGCGCATGACCGGAAACACGTAAAAGCGACTTCCGGTGCCGGCGCCGCCATTTTCTGATGCCCATAGAAGGGCGAAGCACCACCAGAAGTCGCATCACGCAACTTCCGGTCATGCGCAGAAGCGACTTCCGGCGCCGGCGGCGCCATTTTCTGGTGCCCATAGAAGGGCAAAGCAGCACCAGAAAAATGGCCGCCGGGAAGAAGCGAATTTAAGGGAGAATGCCGGGATTTATCACCAAACGGGAGACCGCCGGGAAACAGTAAGAAAAAATGGGTTTTCCCGGCGGATACGGGATACTTGGCAGCTAGGCAGATTAGTTTAGGGGAGTAGAGGGCAGATCTGCCCACCAACAGAAGAAAATGGCTGGAGGCCCCCAGAAGGAACAGCAGAGGGGGCTTCTGCGCAAGCAGCAAAATATCACAGGTGACCTTGTCAATGGCATATAAGAGTTTAATGTTAAATGGATTGTACCCCTAATATTTCTATTAAGATCTTAACAAAGCATCTCATGTAAATCTCTATATCACCTACCACTAAATAGCAATGCTAATTGAAGGTAGCAAATTGTTTTTGCTCTTCACTCAATCATTATTTTTGACATACTTTTTTTAAAACACTTTCCCCCATCCACGTTCTCGCTAATTACCACACTGATAGGAAGCCTGGCCTAGGAACATAGCAGATGTGTGACTCTCCCATTTGCTCTAAGGCAGAATAGATAGGCACAATTTATTTCTGTTATATTTTAATATGTGCAGAGGGGAGCGCTATAATTTTCCAGTAATGTAATACAAGCAAGACACGTGTAAAGAAAGTTGTGTCTGTATGTTTTCCTGGACTAGATGTGTAGCACACAAATGGTTTATTTAAAGAACAATGCAATTTTCCTGAGCTGGGTGTTTAGTTTTCTTTATGGAAGGAAATGGAAATTGTTGATTTAGCTCCCATCTGCACGCAGCAACAATTGCCAACATTTGTTCTTTTCCACGAACACTTAAACACACACTGATGTATCAAGCAATAAAGATCTCCCAGGGAAATAAAACAAAATAGAGACTCCCTGCAGCAATCTCCAGTGTGTGGCTAGGCACACTCAAGGGACCAATACACTCCATCACTGTGAAGATATAGATCCCCTTCTCTCTTTCACTCCTATTGCAAAGATGTCTGATGTCCCTCCAGGTTCTACAATCTGGATTTGATTAAATAATTATAAACCCTGAGCAGCAGATCTATCATTCATGCTCCTGAACATGCCAACATGCCCCATTTGTGGCGATGCCAACCAATGGTGAAGCTTCTCTCATTATTGTCATTGAAAATATAGTGGTTTGGTGTTTGTGCTATTTCCTGGATTTTGGTGATATAAGATTGCCCAGCAATTTGCTTCTTTCGCCAACAACACTAAAGAATTTTATAATAAATCCCTTCTATATTTACTCAGTCCACCGCTCTGTCACTGAAATTAGCCATTTATGAACATATGTTCTGTAATACCTGTTTTCTTTTGCAGTTTGACTCTTCTTTGAATCTTAGCAGAAAATCAATCAAAATATGGTTTGCTACTCCTTTCCCTCCACTTTGAAGACTGTGTTTTCGTGTGTGTGTGTGTGTGTGTGTGTGTGTGTGTTTATGGTTTTAAATGGATACAGTACTTACAATTTCACAATATATGACAGCAAAGCTAAATGGACCACACTTGAGATCTGGTGCATTTTGCTTAGAAATCCTGTAAAGCAATTGATGAACTACAACTACATTCAATGAAAAATTAATTCAAAAGAAGTAAAATATCTAAATCAGCTTGTATTGCCAGGTCTATGATTCTGCTGTTTGTTTTTTAAACTTTGTCTCACATGGAGGGGTCGGAAAGGCGTAATTTCTATATCAGCTGCATATAGAGCAGCATACCATAAACGATCAGATTTACTCAGAATATAAGCATTACTTTGGTGAGTGACAATCCAAATCAATGTGCATGTAGCCTTGGTTAGATATTCTGAATATGCCCAACCAGCTGTTTGGTTACAAGAAGAAAACAAGGAGAAATAAAACCATCTCCACAACCTTCCACCCTGAAAAGTTTAAGAGTGTTTACTGGGGCTACATTTGTCTAGCCCAGCTGCTTAATAAGGTAGGGAAATAGCACAGATGCAAAATTCCCCACGCAAACAAAGAAATGCTTGCTGCCACAAAAGTATGGCCCCTAGCTAGATTGCACTAGTAAGATATCTTGGACATACCATACCAATGACAAACTTAGTTGGTCTCTAAGGTGCTACTGGAAGAAGAAAAATTCTTTACTTTTTTTATTTTGTTTCGACTACACCCGACCAACACGGCTACCTACCTGTAACTAGATCTTGGACATTTTCACTGACATCACAATATTCCAGATATACAGCCTTTTCCATTGCAACCTTACAACTATGAAACGAACTCCCGAGAAGACGGAATAGATCTCTGGAGGTGGGTAGATCCCAGTTTCAATCCCTGGCATTTCCAGGTGGAATGTGGTGGGGGAAACCTCTGCTGGTGATCCCGGAGAACTGCAGCTGGTCACAGCAGACAACATAGAACTAGATGGACAAATAATGTGACATGGTATAAGAACATTTCCTGTATTCATTTCTAGGGTGTATTAATGTACAACCTTCTGACTTTTTCTCCTCCCCCCCTTTTTTTAGAAACCTTCCAAATTCTACCTTACAAGTCTAGTTGAGGAGTGGGATAGCATTACTTTTATTGTCTGGGGGAAAAAATCTTGCTCCTGTAATAATTTTGATGCTTTATTTTTATTTTATGTTGGGAGTTAGCTTTAGGGTGTTTTTTGTTTTGGTATTGCTTCTATGTATTTCTATGTATTTCACAAAGCTTTGAAGGAAGTAGGGTATAAATACATACATAATACTTAATGACCATATACCAAGAAAAGAGAGAGAGAGAAGGTCAACATGGACCTCATATACATTGAATTATATCCGTTCCACAGCATCAAAGCAGAGGACAGACTGTCTTCCACGTAGGCAATTGGATTCATTAGTTCATATGAAAGAGTAGAACTGACATGTGTTGAACTGACCACAAGAGGTCACTCTTATTTTTTATGGCATGTACTGGAAAGTGTATTAACAATTTCAGCGGCTCTAAAGTGTTCTATTATTGTATCTATTTCAAAGCAGAATTCCATATAGATATCTACACATAAGTAACTCCAACTGATTTCAGTGAGACTTACTCCCAGGTAAGTGCAGGTAGGATTGCAGCCATATCATAACCCTCACCATCATTTACCTGCCCTTCACCCTAAGGTAGCAGTTTAAAGCAACTTAGAATAAATTGAGTTCTAAAAATATACATCTCGGGGGGCAAAAGCCTGGGTCAAGAGCTGTGTCTTCAGCATTCACTGACTGCTGTGCTGTGCAGATGCCAGATGCACTTCTCTGAGAAGGGGGTTCCACAACTTTGCAGCTGCCATAGAACATGCCCTCTCCTGAGCAGCCCCTGAGCTTTTGAGGGCCGTGGAACAACCAAGAGGGCCCCCTCTGCCGGTCTCAGCACCTGAAAGGATATGTAGGGGAGGAGGAGGCCTCTCAGGTATTTGGGGTCTGAGCCCTTTGGGGCTTTATCATGGAGAGAGGAAGTCCCGTCTAGTCTGGAAGTTACCAGAGCATGGAATACAGTGGCCAAGTTATTTCTGTTCAAAATGGAGCTGTAGCAGTAGCTGGGAAAAGGCACTTCTAGCTGCCAAAGCCATCACGGTTGTGACTCTCTTAGTTTTCTTCAAGGAATGCTCAGGTCACAGGAAAGGCACAAGGAATGTTTCAATGTCACCAGGCAGTGCATAGCCCCCATTTCCTTTTAAGAGGCCTCCATAAAAGCACTCAATAGATTATTACTCCCAAAGATATTGACTTGGCTGGTCTACAAATCCTTGCCAGTAAAATGGATATTTCTGATCTATTTCCACCGCTGTATTGACCTACAATGCACTGTTGACATACGATTTCTGCAGCGAGAGAATAATGGACCTCTCCCATTTTCCTTCATCTTCATTCAGTGGGTGTTCACTCTGTCCTGCATTCCACTCTGCTTGAATTCTGCTTCAGCTAGGAGAAGGTCTAAAATTAATTCGGGAATTGGAGCATACTGTTTATAATTCCTTCATCTCATTTGTATCCTCCCTGCCAGAAACAGTGGTGAAAAGGATAAGATGTATTCCACACTGTTTCTCTCCCTGCTCTTTTTTTTTACCTACTGGTGAAATCTTCCGTCCCCTGCAATTCCCCTGATGATTGACACCATGCCATTATTAAGCTTTCCCTTTAGTAACAGTGCAAGAGTAGAGAATTTTCATCAGAAGTGTAAGAGGAGAAGGAAGGTTTTACATTTTCTTCTGCCTGCAAAACCCACTTCTGCTGCTGAGCTGACTAGGGAACAGCAGAGTGATGAAAAGGAGCTGGACTGCTGAAAAGAATGAATCTTCTTGTGTAGCCCCACACCATTCTTCTCACTGCTGATCAGTGGGAGGGTATGTTGTGGGCCACTCAAGATTTGCCAGTGGGCCAGAAGCAGCCCAGGGGGTGCAGATTGTACACATCTCAACAAGAGAGGCATGTTTCTCAGAGACTATACTGATTGGAGAATGTGCACATTGTCTGGAGAATGTATACATACTACATTTGGAATGCCCTCCCACAAGAGGTCAAAGAGAACAATTACCAGACCTTTAGAAGGCACCTTAAGGCAGCCCTGTTTAGGGAAGCTTTTAATGTTTGATGGATTTCTGTATTTTAATGTTTTGTTGGAAGCCGCCCAGAGTGGCTGGGGGAACCCAGCCAGATGGACGGGGTATAAATTTATTATTATTATTATTATTATTATTATTATTATTATTATTATTATTATTATATATGCACATTACCTAAGGTCTGCTGAGAATTATGCATAATAGCCAAAGAAGTCCCGTCTAGCCAAATGTGCACATTCTCCAAGGCCCAATTATGTATAATGGCTGGAATGGCTAGAAATGGCTAGAAAATTCAGTTGAGATATGCACACTTAGCAAGGTATGTTGGGGATTATCTACTGTATATTGACCAGGAAATGTTTACGATTCCCTATTTATGGAAGGTTAATGTGCACATTCTCCATGAGGCCTGGTGAATATACACAATGGCTACTTATTATGCACATTAACCATTCAACTTATATTCCCCTTAACTTATACACACACACACTTTTGTTCTTTCTGTGCCAACTTTTCTGTTTGTGCATGTGCGCACAGATACAAATTTGCAAACATGTGAGTTCTGTTTCAAGCAGAAAAACAAAAGAGTGAGTTCTGCTTAAAGTTGATGAGTACCACAGATATTTGCAAAGAAGAGGTGGCTATGAAGGTTTTATTATCATGTGTTGCATTCACACTCCGATGCACAGGTGTAAATCATAGCCTATGAAATGTCATTTATAAGCATGCCTGGGAATTTTCTTTTTAATCCAGGTGAATATTTGCCTCTGTTTAAACCTTGCCCCTCTCACTGAAGGTACCAGATCTTATCTTATATATAATCCTGAATTTTCGTGCACATTTAAAGCCATTTTCAGCTGTTCCATTGTCCCAGGTGCAATTATTTATCTGTGTTCAGTTTCCTTTGGAATGAGTCACTGGGAGCTTATGATATTTGAGTTTATTACGAATATACAGGTTGAGCAAACTGCTTAAAAACTGCAGAAGCCAAATCCACTACCCTATATCAAACCTCCAGAGACAGCCCGGAGCTCAAAGCAAACCCACTTCCTCTGTGTTTCATTCAAAACTGCAGTCTGTCTGCCAAAGTGTTTCTGTTGTTTTCCAGCCACACCGAACCTGCTCTCTCCCTCTGTCTTTGGACAGGGAAGAAAGCAGATGAGGCATCTCCTTCTCTCCTTGGACCATTTATCCCTGATCTACCTAACAGAAGAAGTCCCTGGCATCGTTGCCACTGACTATTTATTCATTTAAAAGCACTTCGAGACCACTTAATAGTTTTCAAACTTCTAAATGTACAAACATCATCATCAGCAGCAGCAGCAGCAGCATTACTACTACTACTACTAACTTGTACCCCACCCATCAGATTGCGTTGCTCCAGCCACTCTGGGTGTCTTGCAACAGAATGTAAAAGAACACATGCTACATGAGACATTTAAAGCCTTCTGATACAGGGCTGCCTAAGGATGTCTGCAGAAGGTCATATAATTGGTTATCTCTTTGACATCTCACGGGAGGGTGTTCCACTAGTAAGCCCTCAGAGGAGGACCTCAGTGACCAGGGCTGAACGATATGAGCGGAGGCACTCATTCAAGTATACAGGGCTGAAACCATTTCGGCCTTTAAAGGTCAGCAGCAACACTTAGAATTGTGCTTGGAAGGGAGCCAGGGGTGCCATCTTGCCCTCAGGATTGTGAGTGCCCACCGCTGCAAGCAGACGTGCAACATCACATGCACACACTTGCACTTAGTGCATGTGACGTCACAAGCACTACGTACAGGCGTGTGCATGTGACATTGCATGTCTGCGTTATGGGGACCGGCAGTGACTCCTCTTTCTCTTCAGCCAGCAAGGCACCCTTTTCCGTGGAGAAGGTGGAGCTCGGACTTGGAGGCAGAGAGGCTCTCATAGCTGCCAAGTTTTCCCTTTTCTCGCGAGGAAGCCTATTCAGCATAATGGAAAATCCCTTAAAAAAAGGGATAACTTGGCAGCTATGGAGGCTCTGCCTTCACATACAAGCTCTACTCCCCAGAAAAGGATGCTTTGCTTGCTGGCTGGCTGCGGAAGATGGAGCTGAACTGCTTATCTCCCTGCTGGCTTTTTTCATTGACTTTGTGGGTGCCCTAATTTATATTATTGTGGGTGCCCAAGCACTCACAGCTCACTGGAGTTGGCTTCTATGCTGGGAACCAATGTAAGTCTTTTAGGGCCAGTGTTATATGTTCCCATATAGCAGCCTCTCCCAGTCACCAGTCTGGCAGCCGCAATCTGGATTAATTGTAGTTTCCAAGTCACTTTCAAAGACAGTTCCCTTAGTCATCTAATCTTTGTAGGTAAAATTACCCACCCCTGAGCATTTTTAGGATCTTATCAGTCCCCTAAAGTTGCCAAATGTGCCCCTCCACTTTCCCCTTCCCACAAAAGGTGGGCAAGAACTATTTGGCTCAGGTTTAGTTTTTAAAATAGGCTATTATTAAATATTTGGAATGGAGCATCCGTAATGAAAAACAAAACCACAACATTTCAGAAACATGCTGTCTGTGGAATACAGAAGACATCCATATTGGTTGGATTTATTTTGCCTGCATCCATCTGTGCATTCTGTCCCATTTTCCTGGTGAAATATTTGATTTCTTATTTATGCTAGTATCTATGAATGCCACAAGCTCTGTTTATGTTTTCACTTATAAGAGTTAGCTTATTTTCCCAACCGCTTACTGGAAGGAAAATGATAGAAAAGTCAAGATATTTAATCCTGATGATGCAAAGGTGGCAGTGATTACTCTCACAGTGTCTATTGGGAGAGAGAAAAGATCTCTTTCGGTTGAGGTTTGGACAACTTGCAACAGTTGCCCAATATTTATAATGTCATTAGTACAGCAGCTCTCAGCAGACACAAACCCAAATTTGACAGCTGATCCTTTTCACATATACTTATTAAAAGCTCAATTTTCAAGTTACAATTGCAGCTGCATTTCCTTGCCAATATTCAAAACCTGAACTGGGAATAGTTCTTGATCCCACAAGCTCTGTATTATCTTCAACAAAGTAAAATTAAAATTGTCAAAAGTCAGGTGCTAGCTTAAGCCAATATCAGTTGGCATGAATGTCAATGGTTGCATTTTTACATAATGTTAAGCCAAACTACAGCCATATGGACCATATGGTTCTTTATGGACCATAAAGAAGGCTGATCGCCGAAGAATTGATGCTTTTGAATTATGGTGCTGGAGGAGACTCTTGAGAGTCCCATGGACTGCAAGAAGATCAAACCTATCCATTCTTAAGGAAATCAGCCCTGAGTGCTCTCTGGAAGGACAGATCGTGAAGCTGAGGCTCCAATACTTTGGCCACCTCATGAGAAGAGAAGATTCCCTGGAAAAGACCCTGATGTTGGGAAAGATTGAGGGCACTAGGAGAAGGGGACGACAGAGGACAAGATGGTTGGACAGTGTTCTCGAAGCTACGAACATGAGTTTGACCAAACTGCGGGAGGCAGTGGAAGACAGGAGTGCCTGGCATGCTATGGTCCATGGGGTCACGAAGAGTCGGACACGACTAAACGACTAAACAACAACAACAACAACAGCTTAGTGTGAGCTTGCAGACTTCCAGAGAGGAGATTGAAGCTCCTTTGCTCTTCCCAGATCCTTTAAGCTCCATGTTGTGAGGCAGCTAAGCCAAGGTTCGGCTTAGTAGGTCATATGAACCCTTAACAATGACAAGTTGCCTATAGGAAACCTTGGCTACAGACCTCTCCAAAATCCAGCAGTTCTGCTAAACCATAATTTGGCTTACCATGTAGTGTGAACCAAGGCAATGTTTCATCTTTTCATAAACAACGTGGGGGGATAAAATTGAACCCTGCTGACTACTTCAGATGTTCTACATCATTTAAGGTCAAGAGGCCATCACACCTGCACATACCCCATCTCCCTCAACACACAAATTCACCCTCCCACTGGATGAAGCCACATCAGGCATGCAGGCCAGGGACTAGCACTGTTGCCTAGCACTGTTTTTCTCTCCTCTGCCAGGCCTTGCTCCACTAGAGTGACTGATGAGGTTAAAATTCCTGTCAGCAGCTTTGAGTTTACCTCAGGATTGTTCCCAGTTCCAAACACTGCTGTTTCTGTGGCTATTGGTGGATAGACCTTTCCCAGCTGCAGTACCAGAAATGTCACAGGGAAGCCTGGTCCATCTCTTTCCCAGTAAAAGCTGAATTGCAGAGAAGTTTATGAACTTGAAGAGTAGGAAAGCCTTTCATATTAAAGGGAAGAAAGAGACTAGAGAGCCTGTCCTCCCACTTGGTTTTTGCCTGCTCTCACAGCTCTAATAAAAACATATGGAGAAGGTAAATTAGGACAGCCGACTGCTTCTGTCAACGCTGAACAAACAGCATCTTTAAACTTTATGTGTGACTTAGAATCCAAGAATGCAGACTTTGTTTTAGTTGATGGGCTTGTTAAAGAAAATACTTTGATAGCATGGAGGGAAAGGGGGGGGGAGAGAGAGAAAAGAGGAGAATTATATAGAAATGAGAGCAGATTAAAGTACAAAAAGAACCCCTGACATCAGACAGAAGCCTGTTTGATTAGGTCACCCTATAGACTAGAAATAATTAAAAATAAAGAAGATAGATGGAATATGTCAGGTGCTTAAAACAACATCACGAAGCCTACTCAGAGAAGCACATGTTTGTGCAAGCCGAGGAAGCAAGGTTGTGGCAGATGTGGAATATTTCTGCTGGCTGAAGGCCTCGAGTGGACAAGGAGGAGGATTTTGAATACTGTGCGAGTAAACTTGATGCAAGGTATATTACAAAGCCAAAGCAAATTGGAGGTGGAGTTAAAAAGGAAGAAGAATGCTTGAAAAATTGTAGTGGTGTTAAGGACCAGACAGATACTTCTGCTAAAACGAATGCCTCAGTTATCCAGCCTGTGCTCCTCAGTCCTGCACTATTCTCTCCCCTTGGCCCCCATTCCACCCCACCCCCCAAATTTTGTGGCTCTTTGGTTAATAGCCACCCAGCTCTCCTGCCTCCTGCCCACCCAGCTTTCAAAATAATGAAGGAAGCATTTGCTTTCAGAAGAGCATTATTAAAGCTCCAGGTGAGTGTCTCCCTCTTGTTTTCCCCTGACATAGATTCCTGCAACACAAAGCCTCAGCAGGCTGGCAGGTGCTGTTAGGATCAAAGCTGAACCTCCCACAGAGCTTTATGGGGATTTCCACACTAATATGCTGATACACACATTGGCCAGATAACTGACATTGCCTAAATATTTGCCCTTGACTGCTATGCTTGGCCTCGCGCTTGTAGCAACAAGGTGGTTTGCAAGTTAGTCTCTTTAGCCTGCGCTATATTATCCAATTCCCATTTGCCAAACGGCGGGGCAACGGGGGTGGGGGGAGGATTAGGAGAGCAAGCATCAGCATTTCCACAGGTCTGCTTCCTGCTCATCCACAGACAATATTCTACTCAATTAGGAGCAAACCAAGGAATCTGCTTTCTACAGACTGTTGGTCCATTTAGTTTAGCATTGTCTACACCAGTGTTTCCCAAACTTGGGTCTCCAGCTGTTTTTGGACTGCAATTCCCATCATCCCTGGCCACTGGTCTTGCTAGCTAGGGATGATGGGAGTTGTAGTCCAAAAACAGCTGGAGACCCAAGTTTGAGAAACACTCGTCTACACTGATGGGCAGAATTTAAGACAGAGAGCCTTCTGCAGCCCTGGTCCTGGAGATGCTGGGGGTTGAACCTGCGACATCCTGAATGCAAAGCAAATGCTCTAATAGGGTTGGCACTTTCTCAGCCCAGCATCAGTAAGGACTTACTTCAGATGGATATGCTTCCACAGAAAGCTTACCAACATTGGTAGCTGGATTAATGTTGCTGAGTTTTCGTTGTTGTTTTGGGCTGGGAATGGTGTTGGAGAGAGACATAGTGATTGTAGTAATTACACACACTTCTTAGTAGGGAACATAGGGATGGGAGTTTAGAGATGACCCCCTGGAATCCAGAATAGCCAGAGAGAGGAACCCCAACAGATAGTGCTTCCACTTGCACAATGGGGCGTTTTCCCTCCTCTTCTGCCATGCCTCCCCAAAAGGTCTTGGCTTGGGAGAACCCTGTAAACAGTGTGGGGAGGGGATTGTTCTACCTAGCATGCTGTTATGCTTGTGCTGTTAGAATATTCATCTTTGTGTGACACTGAACTCCATCCATCATGTGTATATAACAAACTATAAACCTGAGAAACTTCAATATAATACAATGCCACACTCTAAAACAATAAAATCTCCAACACAATAACATTTTGAAACATCTTAATGTTTTGAAACATTAAGCACATTTTGAAACATCTTAAGAGTCAGGAGTCCCTTTCGTCTTCAGCCTCCCCCTTGCCAAGGCACACCCTGACTCACAAAATAAAACAATCACCCCACTAACGCATACACATCATACCTAAATTCTGCCTTAATATTATTGATATAAGGCATATATCAATGACAGCCCAACCAGTTAACTATGGACAAAGTTTTGCTGCATCAAAAGGGTTCTAATTATGTGACCTAACCAATTAATCTACTAAATGCTACAGCCTTTCTCAAGAGTCAGTTATGTTTTAGCCTTGTAAATGGGGTGATTAATGTCAGACTACAACTCCCATCATGTTGGTTGCAGCTGAAGAGAATTGGAGTCTAATAACATCTGGCAGGGCGTGGGTTTTTTCTGCTCTGCTTTAAAATATTGTGCCTATGATTATTTTGGCAAAAACACCAGAAGGTTGTTTTTTTAAAACACACACACACACACACACACACACACACACACACACCAAGATTTACTTTTAACATTTGGATTATTGTTTATTTTCTCCCTCTACCTGAAACATATGGAAAGTTTGATTATCGCTGAGGAGCTGCTGAGCCTACATTTATGGACAATTCACTGGCCATGTTAGCAGAAACTATGTACATGTCACAGAACATAAAGTTTGAATTCAGACCAAGCTCAGCATCAAATATTCCAAAATTTAACAAATGACCATTCAAGGAGAATATTGCCTAAGCATTTTCCCACAGCTCAGACGGGGTTATCTGTCATCCATCGACTTTTTCTGAGATGCTTTTTGTAAGCTTCAGGAAGCAATCTCTGTGGAAAATTGGAAGCATTCAATTATTTTAACCTGAATTACCTATAATAGATCTGCTACAAACATGAAAAGCTGTGTATTACAGTACAGGCTACGTGTGTCTTTAACTGCATTGACTGACAGAGTGAAAGAAGAGATATAGGAAAGAGGAGATATGGGATGCCTTGAATGATGGTCAGGAGTGCCACGGGCAACACAGGCCTCTGTCCCTCTTTCCTTCCTGCACTCCTCTGATGCCGTCTTGTATCTCTGCCTCCCAAAGGCAGAGCTGTTTGTTACACAGATGTTTGTTGCAGTAGCCCCAGCTACAAGCTCCCCAGGCAAATGGTGCCTCTGGGACATACCTACCAAGTTTCTGTGGGAGAAATAAGGGACCGGACCGGAAGTAGCAGACCGGAAGTAGTGCTGCTGCCATTTTGGAACTGGGCGGAGCATGCTCAGAAGCAACTTTTGATCCTGCTTTGCCCAGTTCCAAAATGGCCGCCGCGCCAGAATAAACCGGGGAAAAACAAAAAAATCCGTTTTTTCAGCTGAGAACAGCTAGAAAAACGGGGGTTTCCCGGGGAATACGGGAGACTTGGCAGCTATGCTCTGGGACTGGGCAGGGGTTGCTGGTTGCCAGGAGCTGAAGCGGCCTCAGAGTAAGCAAAAAAGTGGGCAATGGAGCCCAGCCAGCCAGTCCACCAACCCTTGCTGTTGGGAATGGACAGACAAGTCTCATGCCCCTGTGGGGTGGTGTGAGGAGGCACCTTTCTTTGGGGCAGGGGGAGCAGCTTAGAGACCAGGGGCAGCAGCAGTGGCTGCCCAGAGGACTCCCAAAGAGAGGGGAGAGGGAGGAGGCTGATGGCACACTCTACAAGGGAAGGTGTTTGAAAAAGAGTGAGAGGTACCAGCTCTGCAGGCAACGGATGACATAACTGGGCTTCGGAGCCCTACTGGGGTGCCACAGAAAGAATGTAGCTGTGGACTCAAAAAGATTGAAAACCTTCCCCCCCCCGATAAGGAAAGTAGCTGGAAAATTCATTGGAAAGTGTGGGACAACTATTGTTTGATGATACATCATCTAACCCATCTAACCTCCCTGCCAACAATTCAGAATGAATGTTCAATAAACAAAGGACCTCCCCACAAATTTTGTGCAGGCAAATTAGGATGGTGCTCAATAAACGGGTCTTCTGGAAACAACAACAAAAAGTTGGGGGAAGGGGTGCTTAAAGCGTGTGACCAACTCCTCGGCCTTCTGATGAGGTTTGCATTGTCTCTCAATCTCACATAAATGTTGCCAGGGTTAGAAGTGGTGGGTGCTCGGAATGGACCTACATAATAAATAGTGTGGGAGATCTCGAGGCTAATAAAAGTAGTCCCGTGCTCTTTCTCCAAAGTGTGGCTAATCCATATTTGCTGTAAACCATAGGTTAGAGGGTGGTTAAGGGCATGACCCAGGTGGCGCTGTGGTTAAACCACTGAGCCTAGGGGTTGCTGATCAGAAGGTCGGCGGTTCGAATCCCTGTGACGGGGTGAGCTCCTGTTGCTTGGTCCCAGCTCCTGCCAACCTAGCAGTTCGAAAGCACGTCAAAATGCAAGTAGATAAATAGGAACCGCTACAGCGGGAAGGTAAACGGCGTTTCCATGCGCTGCTCTGGTTTGCCAGAAGCGGCTTTGTCATGCTGGCCACATGACCTGGAAGCTGTACGCCGGCTCCCTCAGCCAATAATGCGAGATGAGCGCGCAACCCCAGAGTCGGTCACGACTGGACCTAATGGTCAGGGGTCCCTTTACCTTTACCTTTAAGGGCATGGCAATGAGTGTGAGCCTGTGTATGACTGCTTTCATCTGAAGTGCACAAATGCATTAGTTCATATTAAAGGCACATTCACAGAGGTCACTGTGATTCAGGACATCACAAAGTCTTTTTCAGGACCTGCACCACGTCCCCCTGATTCATTCGGCAAAGTAGGTAGCTGTGGCTGCCGCTTCTTCTTTGTTAATCTTCCTGACATAATTGTGCTTGGGTTCTTATAGCAATGATAAAAAGCATATGGTAAAGGAAATCAATTATATGCACCCCCTATAATAATGAAAAGACAGCTGGCTGCCAGATCCATAGGTTTCTCCAGAGCATCCAACATTTTTTGTATTTTAAAAAAACAAAATCCCCCTTGACCCTGTCAAGAAGGCCAGTGTTTCTCCTGGCAGCCTACTAGCTTTTAAGAAAAAACAACCTTGATTTTTATTTTACTACGGTGTAATGCAATTTTACTCATTATCACTACAGATGTCGAACCAAACCTAGCAATATCATAGCAGTAGCTGGAGCATATGGTTCAGCTATATGAATAATAATCATAAATCCTTCTTGACACTGGCTCATTATTATATCCTCTTCATGTCCCCTTGGAATCTCTTGTTTGGGATAGTGTTTAAGTCATTAAAAGTTTTTTTGGGGGGGTTTTCCCCATGAAGTTCCAAATGGGAATAACCACGTGTAAAAAGAAATATTTTCATTCTGATGATTACTGTGAATAGTGTAGTTTTATTTATCTATATAAAACAAACTATATTTATCGATAAACCACGCTTTCATAAAATATATACAGTGGTACCTCTACTTACAAATAACTCTACTTACGAATTTTTCTACTTACAAATGGAGCTCCGTCCGCCATCTTGGATGCGGTTTAGATAGGATTTTTTCTACTTACGAATTTTTAGATAGGGTTGCTTCGACTTACGCATTTTTTCTCCCAATGCATTCCTATGGGATTCGACTTACAATTTTTTTCGACTTACAAATGTGTGTTCGGAACGCATTAAATTCGTAAGTAGAGGTACCACTGTATTAAACATTGTTGTGCAGCATAAAAACATTATCCTGTATTAACATTTATATTAACATATAACACCGGTCTTGAAAGACCTTCATTGTATGTTTCTGAGCACAATTCCAAGTGTTGGTGCTGACCTTTAAAGCCCTAAACGGCCTCGGTCCAGAATACATGAAGGAGCGTCTCCACCCCCATAGTTCTGCCCAGACACTGAGGTCCAGCCGAGGGCCTTCTGGCAGTTCCCTCACTGCGAGAAGCAAAGTTGCAGGGAACCAGGCAGAGGGCCTTCTCGGTAGTGGCACCCGCCCTGTGGATGTCAAGGAGATAAACAACTCCCATCAGATGTCAAGGAGATAAACAACTACCTGACTTTTAGAAGACATCTGAAGGCAGCCTGTTTAGGGAAGCTTTTAATGTTGGATGTTTTATCGTGTTTTTAATATTCTGTTGGGAGCCGCCCAGAGTGGCTGGGGAGGCCCAGCCAGATGGGCAGGGTATAAATAATAATAATAATAATAATAATAATAATAATAATAATCATCTGGTTGGCCACTGTGAGAACAGGATGCTGGGCTGGGTGGGCCATTGTCCTGTTTCAGCAGGCGCTTCTTATGTTCATCCAAGGAGTTCAAGTTGTTTGATGTTTTATCGTGTTTTTAATATTCTATTGGAAGCTGCCCAGATGGGGCAGGGTATAAATATTATTATTATTATTATTATTATTATTATTATTATTATTTTGAAAACAACAATTCCCTTACCCTATGCCTGCCCCTCCCTCTTCCTGCTCCCTCCCCCTCCAAGCCATCCAAATACCCCTGGCAAAACTGTAGATGTAGTAGTGGTTAGGGGGGGGGTTACCTTAGGGTAAAGGGCTGTTAATAAATTTAATAATAATAGAACTAGTAATAATACAGTATGAAGCAATTTGTAATACCGTGGATGAGTCTTCACAAAACTACGTCATGGTAGAGAAGGCAGTAATATGAATCTACCTACAGGGTAAATTAAATCTAACCATCCAAACGTAAGAAATATATTAATGTTTTATTCCAATCTTCTTACTTTTATCCTAGAATAAATTAGCTTGCGTCAAGTAGCCGGAACAAGGTTCGCCTTAAGGGCCAATTCATAGAAACTTTAGGGAAATTAGTTACTTTCCCCAGGCACTGCATCCAATTCTCCTTTCTTTACTTTTTGAGTTGAAGAGTTCTTGTGGGCATGTGTGGTGTTCCATCACCAGCATAAACTGCAATCTAGCATGCTATGATTCAACCTGTGATTCATCTCATATGGGTTGCACTGAATTGTGGTTTTTGGATCACCAGATTATTGCTTCTCCACAAGATTTGCATAGGAAGCTTTGTGGTCATTCAAAACCACTATAATACAAGTTCAGGAACAAAACAAAAAAGCACACCACAGATTATGAAAGCTACACCACACAAGTCGAAAAAGGATGCCAACAAGGTTAATGAATAGAACAGAAGGCAGTTTTAAAAGGTAATTCAGCTTCTTTTTTAAAAGTAGAAGACTATCCCAAATGAGAGGTATAAAAAGGGATCCATACTCTGAGGGGGGAAATGTAATTTGACAATAAGCCAAAAATAAACGCAAAAGACAAAACAAATGATAAATTGCCTACTAAAATTAAGAATAACAAATGCCTAATGGGTGGCGCTGTGGGTTAGACCACAGAGCCTAGGGCTTGCCGATCAGAAAGTCAGAGGTTCGAATCCCCACGACGGGGTGAGCTCCCGTTGTTCGGTCCCAGCTCCTGCCAACCTAGCAGTTTGAAAGCACATCAAAGTGCAAGTACATAAATAGGTAGGCCCTGCTGCGCCCATGGGAAGGTAAACGGCGTTTCCGTGTGCTGCTCTGGTTCGCCAGAAGCGGCTTAGTTATGCTGGCCACATGATCCGGAAGCTGTACGCCAGCTCCCTCAGCCAGGAAAGCAAGATGAGCGGCGCAACCCCAGAGTCACCCGCAACTGGACCTAATGGTCAGTGGTCCCTTTACCTTTACCTTTGATGGATCAAAACCAAGGGAGGAATTCCATATTGTGCTGTCAGGGCCAGCATTCCAGCTTACTCGACAAAACAATCCCCCCCCCTGCACTGGTCCATGCCCCTCCCCGAGCCAATTTCAGGGTGTGGCGAGGAGGGGAGGGGAGGGGAAAAGCTTCATTGCACAAGCTTGTGTGATAATCTGTCAAGAAACATTCTCTTGTTTTTAGAGATTCTTGTTTTTATCTTTAAGATGCCTTGATTCCCAGGAGGAAAAAGTGGGGTATGAATTAATCTACAATTATAACAATTTATACATAACACTTTATCCACTGCACAGGGTTTTTTGCAGAAACATTCATTTATCATGAAGGTACAGCATTTATAGAAAATAAAAATTGATATTTTTGTATTTTAACAACCACGGCAAACCAATCTGAAAATATCGATTGAAAATAGGCATTCAAGTCCCTATTATGCAACTATAGCTCTATACTGAAGTCACATGACTACACTGTCCATTGAAATATTTATGGTTCATCAAGCATAGGCTTAGCTTTTGTACTGATGGCATGATAGAAGTCCCAGGCTGCTTTGTAGCTATCCATTGTATGAGGGACTCTGACCTACATCCAGAAGTCATTTTCACTAAGTATGAAATATAACGCAATCATATATTTCATAGTTAGCCTTCCTTTGATGCCAAAGCATACAGGCTGACAAATGTACAAACGTACATGAAAAGGAATGTTGCTTAGAAGTTTTTTGCTTTTTAAAAATGTAATAATTTGCTTTAACTGGCTTTATTCTTTCATCTTCCTTGACTAATACTAATATTTTAATGCAATTAAGAACATGAACGTCTCAATTCAAATTTGGCAGCCCCATTCTGAAAGCGTCCACCTGTAAGTATAGCACATCAATTGCAGTGTTAAGCCACCTCCCCTCCTCTCTGCTGCATCCCAGTGGTGTTCATCCCCAGTAAACTGTCCTGACTCCTGACCACCTGAGTCTTCGTTCTGTAATGTGCAAGCGGCTCACTCCACCCCTTACCTTCTGACCATTGGCTTTTTCAATAGCTTCCTACAGAAGAGCACTGAGGACAGGGTGAAAATCTAACACATGCAGCCACCCAAAGGCCAACCCTCTAAATTGATAACACAGGGGCCCCTACTCTGAAATGGGCATAGGGAGGACACCTGTGTTTTGGCGTGCATCTTCCCATTTTACACACACACACTGACCCATATAAGGACCAGAACTTTAATCAGCAGATCAAGCCACATAAATGACAGACTGAACCATGCATTGGATCTCTGCTGTATTTATGAGGCAGTTTAAGGTCCGTATATTTTTTTTTAAAAAAAACATTAAATACATTTTAAGCTCCACGTTGCATAGTAAAATATCTCAGGAAGTGACTGTATGTCATCATGTGCAGTACCTTCCTGGGAAATTATTATTACTATAATTATATCATTATAATAATTACCCGCCATTCACCCTAAGGTCACAGAACAGGTTACAACAATGAAAACACAATATTAAAAACTGTTTTCAACCACTAAATGATCACAGAAATAAGGTGGGTCCAAAAATACGGGAAAATATGGGGCAGAACTACATGGGGGGGGGGAAATGGCTTGATCCCATGTGCCTATAACTAAAAAAGGGAAATCTTAACTTTGTGCCAAAAATATTATAATGTTAACACAAGATGCCACCACGGAAAGGTCCTGCCTTTCGTGACTTACTGCTTTTAAAGAAGGTACTTGGAGAAAGGCCTCTGCAGAAGATCTTCCTCCACTTTAACTTTTTTATTTTTCAGTTTCTAAAAATACATATCACAAATGTCCCCCATATGCTGCCACCCCCAAGAAACATTCCATGTATAAACCATGTAAATAGATAGTCAAACAGTACATATATAAGTAGGTTTCTTCTCATCTCTACCTTAACAGATTGTCCCAAAGTGAGCCATGGGTAACTGGTGGTGAGAGGGCAACCATGTCCTTTCTGCTGTATTGAATAAACATGCATCATACAGTTTCTAAATCGACTTGTTTTCCTGAGTGCTCTAAGATGCTCATTACATCCTGACAGTAAGAGCTGTTCGACAGTGGAATTTGCTGCCAGGGAGTGTGGTGGAGTCTCCTTCTTTGGAGGTCTTTAAGAGGAGGCTTGACAGCCGTCTGTCAGAAATGCTTTGATGGTGTTTCCTGCTTGGCAAGGGGTTGGACTGGATGGCCCTTGTGGTCTCTTCCAACTCTATGATTCTATGATTCTACTTTCTCCAGTCACTATTCTGTTCCACCATGACTCTAACGTTAAGTTAGTAGCTGTTTTCCAATATGGTGTTATTATATTTCTAGCTGCAGGCATGTATTTGTAGGTCCTTATACAATAAATTCTTATTGTCATCTATAGACAGATTTAATAAAGCCATCCTTTTGGAGCAGGTTGCATCAGAAGATCGTAAGACACAGACAGGCTGAGATGGGAAGAAGCACCTCTTAAGGGTTTGGTTCCCAAGCCATTTAGGGCACCAGAGGAAAGCATCAGTGCTGGGACTGAGGAGGCAGGCACCACCATTCTTTCAAAATAATTCTAATATAGGCCACCCTCACTGTGCCAGTCAGGGCTCTGCAATAACTGAACCGCCCGGGTCATTGTTAAGGGCAGGCTCACATCTGTGCATATTTGCTTCATACCAGCAAACTGCAAGGTTGCAACTTACCTTGGCGCATGTCTCTGTGCAAACACAACCAGCCGTTTCTTGTAAGAAGTAGAATAGGAGACACAGGAAATGGAATTACCTCCAAGCCAAAGTGATTCTATCAGCATGATTTCAACTCCAAGCAGCCAAAGCAAGCAAGTCCAAAAGGAAAATAGAAAAGCATATCATACAGTACAGAGGCGGCGGGGGGGGGGGGGAGGAGACTACCACTACCACCCACAGTATGCACTCTCCCCACAGATTGCAGCCCCTGTGTTTTCAGGCTTCCTGCCTTATCCTTGAAAAGGCAATTGAGGCTCCAAACGGTTCGTGGCTGTTACAGTGCCAAGATTTAACATGCCATTTTACGCGACTTTGCAGCCCTCCCAATCCTGCAGTCACTTCAGCAAACAGTGTCTGCGATTAAAATCTTGAAATTTATCTATTGTAACTGGCAGGTTTCCTTCAGGAAAAAAAGGAAGACTTATTCCACATATATCCAGCTATGGAACTGGTGCTTGACTTCTGGTACTAATGTCCATTTTATCTGGAACAAATATCGAAATGGATCTCAACGTGCTGTGGTTTATGAGCATGTTGAATTGTAGTTCGTGTAAGTTTTAGTGAAATTTGATGACATTAATACTTATTTTACTTCACTGAGGTTATGTGTTACGTATTTATAGTACATCAATGTTAGGGAGATAATTCGGTACAACATCAGTATCTCAAATTATAGATTCTATCAGCATGTTCAATTGCTTCATTGAGAAGGAGGAGCTCTACTTCTTAAGAACCAAAGCAAGGAGGTATGAAGAAACACCAGTGATAATAATAAAAAGAGGCCTCCCTGCCATTGCCCAAATAATCCAAGGCTCCAGAGCTGTCTACAGTGGAACCTCAGTTTATGAACACCTCGGTTTATGAATTTTTGGTTCATGAACACCGCGGACCCATCTGGAACGGATTAATTCATTTTCCATTACTTTCAATGGGAAAGTTCGCTTCAGTTTATGAACACTTCAGTTTATGAACAGACTTCCGGAACCAATTACACCCATGCTTCAGTTTATGAACGCTTCAGTTTAAGTACTCCACGGACCCATCTGGAACGGATTAATCCACTTTCCATTATTTTCAATGGGAAAGTTTGCTTCAGTTTATGAACGCTTTAGTTTAAGTACCCCGCGGACCGTCTGGAACAGATTAATCCACTTTCCATTACTTTCAATGGGAAAGTTCGCTTCAGTTTATGAACGCTTCAGTTTATGAACAGACTTCCGGAACCAATTGTGTTCATAAACCGAGGTACCACTGTATTTCAATCCAAGATGCCTCTTCAGGCATTGCAAACGTGATGAAGAAAACACATGAAGGAGATAAGCACGGATGGTTACACTAATTCCACCCTTGCTGCCATTGCTTCCATCATGGAGGGTAACTGTAAGAAGCTGTGAGTCTCCTGTATCCATATGGAAAATCAGAGTTCTGAAATGTATGGACAGAGGGGCTCCCGGCTTCATACAGCTGTCTTCCACAAGTTGGAAGGCTACACAAATGGGGATGGGAAGGTGGAGTTCATCCCATTCCTCCATATCTTCACATGCTTCCTTCTCTACATATGATGTAACACTGAAGAGGACTAAGGTCTTCACTGATGAATTCTTTTTCATCCCTTTTCATCCCTTTCTGCTTATATCACCCCGAGCCCTAGAACAGGCACAAAATATTACGACCTTTGTTAGAGTTAACCCTTCATCAGAACCAAGGGTTTGGGGGAGCTCTCTGAGTCTGGGCTCAGATGCACTGCATAAAAGACCAACCCAGGTTAGGTTTGTACTACCAGGGGAGAGCAATGATTTTTTCTACAGGCAAAACATGTTGTTTAGGCTGAAAATCTTGTCATAATCTCTCTCCTTCCAGCACATTATATATGCCATTTTCTCAGCTTGGGAGCCTTGAACTTTAGCCAGTACTTGAAGGCTGAACTGAAAGATGGCAAACATTCCTAATAAAACCTTTTTAAAAAAAAAAGATTTCATTCATATTCCAAGTAACTATACAAGTCCCAAGAAAAGCCACAGAACGCCTGACAAATCATCCCAAACTCATACCACGGTGGAAAAAAGAAACCATAGTGGTGTGCAAACTATGCAGATAGTTAACCTTAAGCCTGAATGGTCTCGCTTTTGTGGTTTGATATCCTTAACGTTATTCAAAAGCAAGATTTCTCTTGCCATGTTAAGAAAAAACTTTCACAAGCTACAACACGTCTGGCTGGCTACAGTATGAAGAGCTTTCCAGCACACACACACCCCACTCTTGTACACAGAGTAGGGACTTAAATTTAGCAAAATTGCTACACAAACATTTTGATGTACTTTCCCATGTGCGCTTTCTGCGTGCTTGGTGGCTCAAGGAAAAGAACAGAAACATGGCAGGCACCATACAGGAACATAAGATAATTCCTTGAGGTCTGGAGTGAAATTGGAGCTGGTGCCAGAAAGGTGGCAAGCGTGGCAAATACCAGGGCCCCCATACCAGCCAAAGACACACCACCCTAACAGAGCAAGCAATCTACAGAATATCCCAGTAGATTAGAAGCAGCCTCAGAGAATTATCACTTTGTGTGTCCTGCCTCTTTCGGGTGGGGGTGCACTGAGGAAAGAATGGCCAAAGCTCCCCCAAAACCTGGACCTAGCCATCAGTGAAAGAAGCAAAAATTGAAGTCATGTATCTGTAGAATGTAGAGCAGCCGACTTGGAACTATTGAGAGGATAGAGATGAATCACCTTCTATGGTCTCTTAAGTTTGATATGCTGGATAAAGATAGTGTAGACCAATTGGGGGTAAAAATGCTTATGATCAAATTTGATGGGGCGGGGGCAGATAAACAGGATGCCCTTTTAAGCTCTCTGCCTTGCTTACTAGGGGACGCGGGTAGCGCTGTGGGTTAAACCCACAGAGCCCAGGGCTTGCCGATCAGAAGATCAGCGGTTCAAATCCCCGCGACGGTGTGAGCTCCCGTTGCTCGGTCCCTGCTCCTGCCAACCTAGCAGTTCGAAAGCACGTCAAAGTGCAAGTAAATAGGTACCACTCCGGCGGGAAGGTAAATGGTGTTTCCGTGTGCTGCTCTGGTTCGCCAGAAGCGGCTTAGTCATGCTGGCCACATGACCTGGAAGCTGTACGCCGGCTCCTTCGGCCAATAAAGCGAGATGAGCGCCGCAACCCCAGAGTCGGTCATGACTGGACCTAATGGTCAGGGGTCCCTTTATCTTTCTTACTAGGCTCAGAGAAACTCTTGCATGTGTAATGGAGGCTTTTGTGACATCTCAGACAGCCCTGAGAGATCCCATGAAGGCCCCCAGAGCCCGTGAGATACCTTCTCAGAGCCTGGTAGTTAAATCTGAGAGCTTTAAAGCTCTTTCCACACCAGGAAAACCTGGTGCAGAAAGAACTTTAAAGCTCTCTGCTATACGTGTGTTCAATTTGTGTGATTGTGGACTGGTTGGCTGCCAAGTATGTAAAGCTGCGATTGTGCATGTTAAGTGTGTGCAAGTTGAGAGTCAACTGTACTTCCTTTTGTCTATCACGAATCTTCCAAGAAATAACTTCATTGGATGTCTCTGACGTCCAGTATTTTGAGAAAGTGACAAAAATATATCTCCATCTGCTTTCTCAGCACTATGTATAATTGTATACTCATCTCCATACCTTTGCCATTTCATGTTTAAGTTTAAATAAGGCTGTGACTCACTGCCCGGCTGCTGTGAATGGGATATGCCTCTGTTCTGTCCAAACTTCTGCTCAGGAAATAAACAACTGTATTTATTATGCAGAAAATTGATCATGCAGAAAATGGCCTAAATATATGTACCTAACCACATTACAATTCAATGATTCAAATTCACCATGCAGCAAATCTTAGCAACCAGATAATCCAGGAAATGTTTGGGGGTCCCCCTCCCTTTAAAAAAACAGATAAGCAGAAAAATGGCATTGCTTTTTCCCATTCAGCACATCAGTAGCATCAAAATGCTCATTTATTATATTTGTACCCTGTTCTTCATGGAGCTCAGCTCAGAACAGACGGCTCCCAGGTGATCTCCTATGCTGGCATTGCTGAGGAACAGACCTCCTTTAGCAATGGCATTTGAAAATGATGGCGTGGCTGAAAATCATCCATGTGCATAGGTGTCTAAGGGTCAAAAACAGCTGAAATAAAGTATTTGTCTTGCATGGAGTGTGGCTGTCTTCTGGTGTGGCTTCAGTTCCATCATCAGGAAAGGCTCCAACACAATTACTGCTATGCCATGCTCACTTTATTTACCAACAGAAAATGATCCAATGGAACAATTTCTGCCTTTGGCTTCTTCTGGGAAATGGCTGCAGTTGTAAGCAAATTACCTTTTAAATGATTTAAATGTGACTGGGCAAAACCTCCAATTAATGTTGTAATAATGAATAGACAGGTTGAGGAAAGCATATCCTTTAAAGCAATCATGAAAATAAGTAGAAAACTGAGATTCCTTGACATTCTTACGGTTTGCCATTTGTTTTCATAACCATTCATAGAAAGTGACCGCAAAAAAGCCTTTTAAAAAAAAAGAAGCAACCTGATGCTACTATTTAAAATATAATCATAGATTAATACCAGAAAACTATAATCCACACTATTTAATCGCATGCTAAGAAATCTTTGAAAACTATATTAAGCCACTCCAACTTTATATTTATATTTATAGAAAGGGGTTAGATGTTGCCACAGAAAGCAAGATTTCCAATAAGGCCAAATCTCAAGAGGTAGTATAGTAGTAAATAATGAGCAAAAATCATGCCGTGAGTCCATTCAACAAACCCTTGCTTCCTACTGGATAGGAAGGTAGTACAGTGAATTGCAGTCCTTTACCTAATATAAACATACAAAGCTAATGGTGGCCATAACATTTCTTTTTATGCTGTGTGGAGTACAATCTTTATTTTTATTTTTATTTTTAAAAAGATTGTCTTTCACTAGGGCATTCTATCCCCTTCCACCTCAGTCTTGAATCTCATCCATCACCCTGTAGGCAAAGTGGGTTTTGGGGGTGGGTGGGAGCAGGGTCATCTTACTGACACCGGATTGCTAATTCAGAGTGTTGGCGAACAGTTCAAGAGACTTTGATCTTCTCAGCCAGTATTGTGGGCTATTTTATGGATGGAGTCAGGAGTTGAAAACAGCAATACAAGTGGAAAATAAATATGTAAATAAAAGTGGTTTGATGTGACTGACTCTTCTGAGTTAGGGATTTCTGGGCTAGGGAGGGGAGTGTCGACATCCCAAGTTTTTGATTTTTCTCTGCTGGTTTGTGCATGGGCGTATCATTTTGTTTATTGTTACTATGCTGCCACTGTTATGGGAGAGGGCTATTTTCTATATGTATGCTGTATGGAATGATAAATATTCAAGTTGTTTTTATTAAAGGATTTTCATAGTTAACAAGTCTTATTTATTATTTATCTTATTTATTCTTATTTATCAAGAGCATTCGTACCCCACTCTTCAGCCAAAAGGGCTCCCAGAGTGGCTTATATACAATCAGTCTGCAGACTTGCAATCTAAAATAAAATAAAATGGGTACCAATGTACATATTTATGGATGTGTGTGTGTGTGTGTGTGTGTGATCCCCTTTATTACATCTAAACTCTTTGCTTCAGAGTATCCACACAGAAACCAAAGGATTGCTCCCAAGTAAGCACATGAAGGCAGTTCCCCCAAAGTTTGATCCTCTTGAAGCATACAGAGTGATCAACACACTCCAGTCCTCTGCATCTATCTATCTATCTATCTATCTATCTATCTATCTATCTATCTATCTATCTATCTATCTATCTATCATCTATCATCTATCCATCCATCTTCTATGGTAAATGCATCCCTCAAACCCCATCTGCTGAACTCCATATGCAGGCTCCCCATCTGATGATGCCAAAATGCATTCCTTTGGGGTGATGTGAATGGAATAGTCCTTGTGCGTGGGAGAACACTCTCTCTCTCTCTCTCTCTCTCTCTCTCTCTCTCTCTCTCTCTCTCTGTGTGTGTGTGTGTGTGTGCCCATAGCTTCCCATAATCCTAAATCTTTGCATCACTGAATCTACTGGCAATACCTGATGCAAATATTTTAAATTTAGCACCTCATTTAGGCCTTCGTGGCCTTCCATTCTGCTGCTGTGCTTTTATTTGGACAAATGAGCCATAACAAGTTACTGAGTGTTTTTTAAAATCACGTAGATAGTTTGTGATTAGATATTGCTTTTGGAAGAAGAAGAAAAAGCTGCAAGTGATGCTTTGTCCCTAGTGCCTGCCATTTGCAAAAATGAAAATGAAATGGAAGTGATACACATAAGGGACCCTCCAGCTCATAAATCAAAAGAGGCGAATCTGTGCATGTGCAGCAGCTTACGGCTGAGTCCTCCCTTTCTATGGAAAGCCAGGGTTCTGAAGATATCCAGATGTGCGTCTGAGTTCACATGGATTTCTACATAGGAATGAAGTCCCTTCACTTTGTTATCACACAGTATGAAATATTTGTTTTGGGGGAACAAAACTGGATGTGGTGCTTGTTCATTTTAGCAAGCTGAATTACCCTGTTAGCAATAACAGTAAAACTAAATAGTGTTTTTGAGGAGCATAGATTATTTCAAGTCAAACATGTTACCGGCCACTGCTGTAGTCTTCTGTTATTTTCTAATGACAGCAGAGATGAATTGATGAGAGTTTGCTCTTTGTAGATACTGATAATGTTTGGCTTCCAGGTACATAGAATTATGGCCATACAAGTGAGTATTCAAGAATAGAAACAAAGGAAGGTTTTGAATGCATCTATGGCCTCTATCAATGTCCAATATGTATAACCATTTAGCTTCCAGCCAGGGCCGTCTCAGGCATGTTGGGCACCATGGTGGGCGGGCGCAGCGTGCAGCACGGCTTCTGCGCAGCTTTGCCATGCGGCGCCCCCCTGCCGGTCCAGCGCCCTGCCGCCCCGCGCCCCCCAGCCTACCCCTAGAGCCGGCCCTGCTTCCAGCAGCCTTTGCAACACATCTAAGATCCAGGGGGGGGGACAATTTCTTGTCGCAGTTACAAATTAGATAATTTAGGTGCAAAATAAGTAATTTTGAAGCGCTGTAGTAAGTACAACAGTAAGTGGTTTAAAAGTTAAGCTAGACATTGAGAAATATAGATATTCTCCCTGTATATCATTTTGGAAAGTCTGAAAATAAAAACTGCAGCCCAGAACCTTTTGCCTTTGATCTACATTTCAAGGTGATCTTTTTCTCCTGGGACCTAACTGTGAATACAATCAAGAAAACACCCACTGCCCATCCTCCTTTGTTTTAAAAGAAGTAGCATTTGAGACTCAAACCAGCTCCTTTGAAATTAATGGCAGATATCCAGAACTGCCCGCTGCCCACAGCTCTTTCACTTTCTCTTGACTGAACTGATTTTGCCAGCTTCAGTGAGGATTCTTTATAATACATTCAATATGTGAACTTCCCTTTGGATGGGCCACAGTAGTTTTGTGTTCACATTTTTATCTGTGCCTAATTTCCTAGGTTGCACATCATACCATCTTGGTTTTGTGCTTTTGCCAGTGGGGAAACTTTGCCTTGATCAATGCTATCAGTCCTCTTCACAAACTGCAAAACATGAGTTAGATCACCATAAATGCTCCTCTTTACTGGTGAGGATAACCCTAATCGCCTCAGCCGATGCTTGTTATTTAAATCCTCAGCCTTTGCAAATGTCATGATTTTGTCATTTGACACATTGGTTTAGCTCCCCTCTATGAGGGACATAGGGATGTGGTTGGCGCTGTGGTCTAAACCACGGAGCCTAGCTAGGGCTTGCTGATCAGAAGGTCGGCGGTTCGAATCCCCGCGACGGGGTGAGCTCCCATTGTTCAGTCCCAGCTCCTGCCAACCTAGCAGTTCAAAAGCACGTCAAAGTGCAAGTATATAAGTAGGTACCACTCTGGCGGGAAGGTAAACGGCGTTTCTGTGCGCTGCTCTGGTTCGCCAGAAGCGGCTTAGTCATGCTGGCCATGGTGAAGTTGGTTTCCTATATAGGGTGTTTCGATATGGCATATTGAAACATTAAAACTAGTGCATTAAAACATGCATTCTTTCTGACAAGATATGTAATGTTTAACTCTAAGAATAGATTCACCCCACCCCCCACTATTTTGGATTTCATGGAAATATCATGATAAAGGTAAAGGGACCCCTGACCATTAAGTCCAGTTGTAACAGACTCTGGGGTTGCGGCGCTCATCTCGCATTATTGGCCGAGGGAGCCAGCATACAGCTTCCGGGTCATGTGGCCAGCATGACTAAGCCGCTTCTGGCGAACCAGAGCAGCACACGGAAACACCATTTACTTTCCCGCTGTAACGGTACCTATTTATCTACTTGCAATTTGATGTGCTTTCGAACTGCTAGGTTGGCAGGAGCTGGGACCGAGCAACAGGAGCTCACCCCGTCACGGGGATTTGAACCGCTGATTTTCTGATTGGCAAGCCCTAGGCTCTGTGGTTTAACCCACAGCGCCACCCGCATCCCCCCTTTTTTGCCATTGATCTTGATCTTCATGGGCAGCTGCCGGGCCATGGGAGATTTCATGAGGGGATTTCAAATCAAGTGTGATATTATATTGGGCACTGAAAATATTTTTTTTCATAATATTCAACTTGGTGTCTTTTAATAGTTCACGGAAGAAATGACATCAATCCACTTACCTACACCTCCTTTTGCCAGGTTTAGAAATCTTTTTAATTGATGTGAAATAATTATAAAAATAACTATTTTTATAACATGCAAGGACATTAGATACATTTAAGTATAAAACAAAATCCAGTTACAACAAATGTAATTTGTAATAAATTTAACTTTCTGAGCAGGTGCATAATCAAATTTTCATTAAGAGATTGCCTCAGGTAAGGGCATCAAATAAACCTTCTGAATCAATTTTTAAAAAAACTTTTCTTCTTCTTCCCATTTATCCATTTCAGGATATAGGGATAACAATATTGAAAACACTATAAAAGAGATATGGTGAACATTGACAAAACTAATCCAAATCCACTTAAAAGCAGGAGACAGTCTATGCTCCTATACATAAGCGTAAGTTACAATATCATACCTTACTGAAATAAATATATATTTTTCTACTTTAACCTCTAAGGACACTTAAAGCAGCCCAAAAGCACTTAACCTTGGGGCATTCGCATCATAGACACAAGTACACCCCAAGGGCACTTTTTAATTAATGTGGAACAGGCGTTTTGCTTTGATTTTAAAGAAAAATGCACTAATCAACAGAGTACTGCATACCTAGTCATTATGGAGAGTAATGCAGTAATCAGAATGTCCTTTTATTCTTTTTGTTTCTGATACCAACCTTTTAAAATCAAACCAGAAATAAAAACAAAGTCATCCTCAGAGTAGACCCATTGAAATTAATGGGCACAGCTAACTTAAGTCAATGAATTTCAGTGGGTCTACTCTGAGTATCACTTAGTTGGATGAAGCCCATGCAGAATAACAAAATATATTCTGCACCCAGTATCCCAGAAGGGGAAAAGTTCTTGGATCATCTTACTCTCCACTCCCATAACTGACCATAGCTGCCAACCTGCAGATTTGAAGATAAGGAATCCTATGGTGCTGTCAACTCCCGGATATGAAAGTAAGGGCACCGAATAAGGGAATTTCCTGCAAAAAAGGGAAAGTTGACAGCACTGTAACTGGCTGTCCTCCTCTTTGAATAACTTGTTTGTTGATCTGTTAACCTGATCTTCTCATGATTTTCCTTTCTGAAGGAAATCAGCCCTGAGTGCTCACTGGAAGGACAGATCCTGAAGCTGAGGCTCCAATACTTTGGCCACCTCATGAGAAGAGAAGAATCCTTGGAAAAGACCCTGATGTTGGGAAAGATTGAGGGCACTAGGAGAAGGGGCGACAGAGGACGAGATGGTTGGACAGTGTTCTCGAAGCTACGAACATGAGTTTGACCAAACTGCGGGAGGCAGTGCAAGACAGGAGTGCCTGGCGTGCTCTGGTCCATGGGGTCACGAAGAGTCGGACACGACTAAATGACTAAACAACAACAACAATCCCACATCTGTTGTTTCCTACATTTCCTATCCAGAGTGGAGTTCATCTGTTTCCGCTGTGTAGCAATGCTCAGAGCTGGTTCATCCATGGCCATCTAAGAGGGACATTTGACATGGACACTGTTTCTCTGTCTCTACTGCTCCTAAGTGCAGGAGAGGGAGACTGTGGCACACAGCATACCCAATGACCTCTTCCTCGTTTGTTGTGCTAGCTCTAGTGGGGAGAGGAACAAAGTCAGACTGCTGAAGTTCCCAGAGTTTGTGTCGACAATGCCACTTCTCCTCAGCATGGAGGAAAGGCGCTAATGTGGCCACAATTCTCCTGCCTTGGCTCCCTGCCGCTCTGTGGACCAGCTGAGGGCTAGGAAGGAGAAGGTCATGGTCATCTCCCATTTTAAGAACTCTGCAGAAGCTGCCGCATCGTCTCTAGAAATCCCAGCGATTAGCTCCTGAAGCGGCTGCATTGAAAGCAACTCCCCTCAGTAAGGGAGCAAGGAAGGTAGTGTGAAATTCAGAATTAAACAGAGTTGTGATTCATTTAAAGGGAATACAGCCTCCTATTATGTGATTTGTATAGGAAATAAATGTTTAGATTTGACCCAGCATTTAGCATCTTTAACACCTTGGCCAGAATCCAGGGGAGAATTAGGCATGCTTAAATACATTGATTTCAATGAGCTTCAGCATGCCTAACTCTTTGCTGGATGCTGGCCATTGACTTAAAAGCCTTCTTGAAATATCGTCTTTCACCCAATATTTTTTTCATTTTGCATTTCGGGTAAATAGACCTGAACATAATACAGAACGAAATGAAAATATTTTGGATTCTGGCAAACCAGGGCATTTTCTGGTTTCCTGATAGCCGTAATATTTTATCGTTTTGGCTGCTTTTATCCCCTGCTATAAATTTAGAGTGGATACTTATCAGTTCTATTATCTCCATCATCCCAACCACTAAAAAGTTACAAATGTAAGGGAGGAAGTATGAGAGCTTTTATGTATTTATTTTCATTGGGGGAAACCGCTTGCTTGGTATCCATATGTTTAATACCTCCCCAAGCCTGGTTTTGAGAGAGGTAACACTGTGGTTTGAGAAGAAATGAGGGGTAGAGTAGCCTACACAGAAATGAAATGAATATTTTTTTAAAGTTCTTTTTCAGCCATAAAATCATCATAAAGGAAATTGTCTGATGAAATAGCAAATAATAGGTGGTGAATGATAAGCTCCCCAGCAACACAGTTAAAATATTGGGCTTTCAACAAGGATGATCTTCTGGTCCAGGCTAAAATGGACATTCTTATCCTAGAGTTACCACTATCCCAGAGTAATTAATCAACTTCCTCTTCCTCTTGAAATTTGCACAGTTCAGGTAGAGAGCTTTTTCTGTATTGCTTCTGAGTTTCTGGATGATAAATATTACAAATATTTCCATTGTCATCCTCCAAAAGACTTGGTTGTGCTTGTTTTAAAAATACGTTCATCTACTAGTTTAAAACTACTGCTAGAGGACAGGAATCCCAAGACTACATTAAATGTAGCCAAATTTTGTGTGTCTGCAATCAATCGCAGGAAGCAAGTGGTATCCCGTAATGACCCAACCCCTAAATGTTAACTACAGGGGGTTCGTTAATAAGTAATTTTAATTTTATATTTAAATCCTTGTTGTATTCACACTGCCCTTTGTATTTTTGTCATGTTTTATGATCTGTGACACTGTGCGTGTTGATGCTGGTCTGCGACCGTATTAATAAATTCATTCATTCATTCATTCATTCATAATCGGTTTATTGACCAGGGGATATTGCAACCTAAAATAGAAACAATCAGCCATGGATCTCAAAAGTTATGTGAATTGATCCTCGTTTTCTCAAGATTTAGAAGATAGATAGGCACACAAGCAAGTTTCGTGAGCTTAATGTTTTTTAAAAAAGCTTACCACACTTAATTTATTGTACTTTTTTTTAGGTCACTTAATCATAAAAAACTCAAAGGGTTAAACAAAAAGAAATATAAGTATATAAAGTACCAAATGAGTTCTTACAGTACTTGTGAGCATGTTACCAGGGATACGCCCCTCTAGCCATCATTCTTGATGTAGAACATCCTCATCACTGCTTCAAATTAGAACCAAGAAGGATGCGGGTTAATATGAAACAAGACAATTGCTTTAGAATGAAGGGTCTACTCTGTAGTTTCCTGAACCTTCCATTTATTACCAATATTTTATTTGCCTTGCAGTACTGTATGTTGTTTTGTTTTGTTTGGAGAGCCTGTAATTAATAACATGGTTCATTAGCTACAGGGAAGTTAATGCAGTAATTCAGTAGTAGTTTCACATGACTGTGGGAGGTAACTCACTCCATATGTTCAAGCATTGTATTTCCAAAATATTATTCTAATAGTTCTAAGATGATATTTATAGGGGGTAAATCAATCTGGCCTCCTTCAAAGTAGCTTGAACAGGGATGGTCCTATCCACTTCCCTGCTTTACAGAATAGGAACGCACTACTGGGGTGGCTTCAACTTAGGCATTCTGGGGAATATGTGATGTTTCCAGCAGCAGACGTATTACTGCTGCTTGTTCCAGAAAGTCCCCAGCCCTGAATATTTTTATACTTTCTCCTGCCTCCCTGGAAGAAACTGAGGGAATTCTTCCCCACTTTCCTGGACTTCATGTTACCTCATGTAAGTCAGGTGGCATCGTCTATGGATGCTTAGGAGATATCTGTTTCGAATGGAAGATCTGCGAATGTTTAGAAAAGGTTGGCAACAATCCAGGTGAAAGGAGGGGGAAGATAGCAACAACAACAAAGAGGTTGGTAGAACAAATATAAATACATGTGAGCTGGCTGAATATGAATCTCAAAGCAGGGGGAGAGCCTTTTTCTTAGGATCTGTGGCTACATCCCCTATTGTACTATTTGTGCTGTATTGGATATGTTAGAGGTGTGCGCTGGCAAAGTATTTGCCTGACATCAGTGCCAGAAGTACTGAGAAGCAACCTGATTTGCTTTGGATCTGCTTTATGTGTCCCTGATTTGATTTATTAATGAAACGATGGAGGGTATGGTAGGACGTCCCTATTTTCATTGGATTAATGTTGGAGGGTATGGAATAGGACATCCCCAGGGCTTTTTATCGGCCAGAACTCACCAGTACTTGGTTCCAGCACCTCTCAGGTGGGCGCCATTGCCATTGTAAGAGAAAGAAGGATGTGTGTTCATGGTGAATCCCAGTACCTCTTTTTCTAGAAAAAATATCACTGGACACCCCTATTTTCATCAGAGAAATGTTGAAGGGTATGGATGGGATGTCCCTATTTTCATTGGAGAAATGTCGAAGGGTATGTTATCATTGCCAAACTTTGTACAGAATGCTATGCCTCTGCAATATTCCACAGCATGTGCAGGTCATTTGTGCACAGCACGTTACTGATGTATTGAAAAAATGCTGTGGGAGGAAGGAAGGAAGGAAGGAAGGAAGGAAGGGAGGGAGGGAGGGAGGGAGGGAGGGAGGGAGGGAGGAAGGAAGGAAGGAAGGAAGGAAGGAAGGAAGGAAGATCCTGATGTGACTTGTGCATAGTTGGGTGAAGATATTTTTTGTGGAGCAGATGCAAGCATTTGGACTACTCGGTTTCAGGACTTTCTGCTGAGTGGGGTCCTAGCAGTGGGCCTCCTGTCCACCTGCATATGGCAGTTGGTACCCGCCAGAGTGAAACATGCATACCTTTGCTGGTGGCTGCTGGTTGGAGGGCAGCTCACCTGGTAGTGTCAAGTGAAGGGAAGCCTCCATTGAATCCAGCTCCGCCACAGTCTGGCATAAAGGTGGCTTGGATCGCACCGCCCAGTCTCAAAATTTTCATAATTAAAATTGGAATTCAGAGTGAGTACAGAGACCAAGAAAGAATGGAGCAGGGACATAATGTCCCTCACATAAACTGAGCACCACATGCCAAAAAAGTATTATTATTTTGCTCTTTCATAATTGATATGCCATACAATGCCTATTTTTACTTTACTTTGGCTTTTTAAGCTATTATTTTGCTTTAGAAAGATGGTGCATTTTAAATTATAAGAGTCCCATTTATTTTCCTACTGACAAGGTACACATAACATTTCAATCACCCTTACGTGCCGCATGATAAGATTATATCATTATAATTGTTCCAGCATAGCTGTCAGGACACACACACACACACACACAAGCTTCCCAGATAACAGAATTACATTAAAAGCACAACTCTTCATTCATAAGATTCTTTATACCAAATCAAAACAAACAACAAACAAAACCCCAGCAACTTGACCCTGAAGGAAAACACAAGAAAACAAACATTTACAAAGCCAGGAATTTATCTCTTCATATCATCAATTAGGCTGCCATCCAGCAAAGCTCTTAGGCTGCAATCCTGTGCACGCTTTCCTGGATGCAAGTCCCATGAAACACAGTGGAACTTACTTGTGAGTAAAGATGCATGAGCTTGCCCACCTCTCCTCTTTACAACTGAGCACTTGCTACTGGTAGGAGCCCCGCCCTCAGGATTTAAAATGCACCAGTTTCAACTAGTTTCTAGGGGTGGGAGAATGCATGTTGGGAACTGCAGGAGGAGAGGGTGCTTTTGCAGTCAGGTCTTCCCATAAGCATCGCTCATCCCGGACGCTGAGCTCCGGCTCCCTCCCTGCGAGAGGTGAGGTTACAGGGAACCAGGCAGAGGGCCTTCTCAGTAGTGGCACCCGCCCTGTGGAACGTCCTCCCATCAGATGTCAAGGAGATAAACAACCACCTGACTTTTAGAAGACATCTGAAGGCAGTCCTGTTTAGGGAAGCTTTTAATGTTGGATGCTTTATTGTGTTTTTAATATTCTGTTGGGAGCCGCCCAGAGTGGCTGGGGAGGCCCAGTCTGATGGGCGGGGTGTAAGTAATAAATGATTATTATTATTATTATCATTATCATTATCTGGTTGGCCACTGTGAGAACAGGATGCTGGGCTGGATGGGCCACTGTCCTGTTTCAGAAGGCTCTTCTTATCTTCATCCAAGGAGTTCAAGTTGGCACACATGATTCTCCTCCTCCCTGTTTTTAAACGCACAACAACCCTGTGAGGTAGGCCGAGAGACAAGGCCACCCAGTGAGCTTCATGACTGAGTAAGGATTTGAACTCTGGTCTCCCAGGTTCTAGTCCAGCACTCTAACCACTACACCACACTCGCTCTCCACACTTTAGCCCCTAATGCCCTGTTCTTTCTTTGCTTCACTAAACTTCCTCATGCTCTAGGAAGGAATCTGTGAAAAGCAGCCTTCAGTTTGCCCTGTGGGAAATCAGCTCTCACGACTCAGCTGTGATTTTCTGTTAGTATAAATCTCTAATGACAGTCCAACTCCACCCATCTTTTGATGGGAGCATCCTTAGAAACTGGAAGCTTAATGGCTTCCGTTTGCTTACAAAAGTGAACGTGTATAAACATTTTGCAAACCTTTCATGATGATTTAATCTGGACCTCCTACACAGTTTGTGGAAGGGGGAAGGGGATGCTTTTAAAAACTCATTTAAAGTCTATCCTACCTACCCACAAAGAAGATAGATAATGTAATACTAATAATAGTAATAATCCAAAAAGCTGTTAAAAAGCCTCCATGTAGGGATGGGAAACAATGAAGTAGGGAGTGCCTGTTAAAAGTACAGTTACCCGTTTCGGTAGCTGCAAAAGTATTACAGGAGCTAAAAAAGGAATGCCTTCAGGGCTGTGATTTCACCACCCTCATGCCTGTTGAAATCACACGTGCATAAGTGGTACCACTTTAGACTTTTTCATTGGGGGGGGCTTCGTTTTTAATCTAACTTTCTTATGCAGACATATTTCCCATCCCAATAGGACAGTCTTCCCCAACCTGGTGCCCTCTAGAAACTTTTGGACTACAGCTCCCATGATTCCTAACCATTGGCCATGCTGGCTGGGGCTGATGGGAGTTGAAATCCAGCATCATCTGGCAGACACCATGTTAGACAACCCCCCTTTCTCTGTTGTTGTCTTCTGCATTCCCAGGAACCAGCAAAAATCAAGTTTAGCAAGCACTTGATTTGCCCTTATATGTACCGGTAACTGGTAAGCAGTTTGGTGGCTTGCTAATACTGTAGGTCTCCTTCAAGTCAAGTACTTTATAACAGTCATAGACCAGCATGAGCAAAACATCTAAATAAATAGCATAACAGTATGGATCTAAGCGAATAATTATTAAATAAATAGGAGCAAGAACCAAACGTAGATTTAAACCTATACAGTGGTGCCTCGCGAGACGAAATTAATTCGTTCCACAAGTCGCTTCGTCTTGCGATAATTTCGTTTTGCGAAGCGTGGTTTGCCGCGGGGGGTGGGGGGACCCGCAAAAAAAATCGTCTTGCGAAGCGCAGCCATAGAAAACTTCGTCTTGCAAGTCACCAAAAACCTCGCAAAACGATTGCGAGTCTTGCGAGTTTTTTGTTGCGTGGGGCATTAATCTTGCGAGGTACCACTGTACATAAAATACTTAATTAAGCATAGATAATGGGTGAGTAAAAATTTATAAGAAAAATTAAAAGATAGGTTAATACAGCTCTATGGGGTGGGCTTCAGAAGTGCGGATCGAACAATATGGGCCTTCAGTTTAGGACTGAATTGTAGCATAGACCATTCTTCATCAAATATCTATCATGGCAACGCAAAATCTGGTGACTGAATATGTGACTTCTGGGCTCTCGTCCTGAAGTAATAGGGAGATGTTGTGTTGTTCTGAACGCCCAGGAAACTTATATAAGATGAGTTGGATAAACCTAGTTTGAATGTCTATGTAATACTGGCAATGAAGAAGGGCATGCTCCGTTGTTTCCTGTGGCCCAGAGTCACATGGGCATTTCTGTAGGTCTCCTTTAAAATGGTGTGTGTCTTTGTGTGTGTGTGTGTGTGTGCAATTCAGATCTAAAAATATTAATGGCTTCTTACATGTTTTTCAAAGTATTACTCCACCCACCCATTGCTCAAAAAGAAATCACCAACTCATCATTTCCCCTGCTTTCCAGAAAAAACGGTTTTTGGTTAATGCTGATAAACTCTGCCCTAATGTAATGAGACCATCTAAGCCCAGTAATGCACAGAATTCACTGAGCCTGGAAACTGAGCATGATAAACCCACAGCATATAATTTTCTAGTCCTAAACCGTGATTGAAATAGAACTGGTCAGACAATTGTCCAATGCAGTTCGAGCAACGGTTTCAAGCTTTTTTTGAAAAATAAAAAAGCAGGTTTTGGGCAATTAAATTTTCCATAGATATTGTGCTTGTTTAGTTTGTCTCTTCTGGCAAAGTAAGTTGTTATTAGTATATTGCTTTAAAATGTGTTGAGAGATTAGAGAGGAGTCAGCACAAGTATAGTAACAGTGCGTGACTTTCTGCGTCTGACACAAAATAGCCTACCTTTGGCAAGCTCAACTAGGGAAGCTGACTAAAATGACCGTGATATGCTCTTCATAATAATTTGTCAAAGGCATCCTGGGGCTCACATTTTTCTATATGCGGTACATTTGCACAGCTCATTTCTACAAAGTCCTACTGGATTTGAATATGCGGCCCTAAACATAGAAACAAGTTCTTTCCACACCAGCAATGACTTTGTTAGTTAGTTAAAACACTGGATTATTGGTTTGTTTTTGTTTGTTTTATGCAGTGCTTTTTCTGGGGGGGGGACGCATACTCTTAAACATTTTGAGAATCTAAGTTTGGCCTCATTGAGGGGCAGTATTTCAATATGAGTAGGAAAATGACAGTACCCCTAAACATTTTTAAAAGAAAAAAAGCACTGGTTTTATGAATTTTGAGTTTTTCTATACCAGGGGACCCCAAACAAAGCCCGGGGGGCCAGATGCGGCCCAATTGCCTTCTAAATCCAGCCTGCGGACGGTCCGGGAATCAGCATGTTTTTACATGAGTAGAATGTGTCCTTTTATTTAAAATGCATCTCTGGGTTATTTGTGGGGCATAGGAATTCGTTCATATATATTTTTTCAAAATATAGTCCAGCCCCCCACAAGGTCTGAAGGACAGTGGACCGGCCCCCTGCTGAAAATGTATGCTGACCCCTGTTCTATACCATAGCTGCCAAGTCCGGATCGTAAAGATCCGGGATCGGCAGCGCGCGCACGACCGGAAGTTGCGTGACGCAACTTCCGGTGGCGCTTCGCCCTTCTATGGGCACCAGAAAATGGCGGCGCCAGCGCCGGAAGTCGCTTCCGCGCATGACCGGAAACACGTAAAAGCGACTTCCGGCGCCGGCGCTGCCATTTTCTGATGCCCATAGAAGGGCGAAGCACCACCGGAAGTCGCGTCACGCAACTTCCGGTCATGCGCGGAAGCGACTTCCGGCGCCGGCGCCGCCATTTTCTGGTGCCCATAGAAGGGCAAAGCGGCACCAGAAAAATGGCCGCCAGGAAGAATCGAATGTAAGGGACAATGCCGGGATTCTCTGCCAAACGGGAGACCGCTGGAAACGGTGAGAAAAAAAGGGGTTTTCCCGGCGGATACGGGATACTTGGCAGCTATGTTCTATACAGTATTTATATAGTATTTTTATGTTGTGAACTTCCCTGAGAAGAACAGGGCAGGAACTACAGCTTTGTGCTTGTTTCAGTTGTACATGAGCTTTGGTTGGTTTCTTTCTCTCCTCTCAGCCCCCGCCCCTCATCCCAACCCTGTAATGATCTTTTTAAGGATTCTCAGGAATCTCAGGAAACCAACTGCCACATCTTGCCTGTGGGCCTCATTGAGAGGAGAAACCCACCCATTGGATGCCCTCCTCCAAACTCTAGATGAGGAATGGCTATGTATGTTGTTTTCATCCTTTTAAATGTGCTTCAGTCTGATCCGAGCAGCTGTCCAAGTGAGATTTATTCTTCTGCTTGTCCACTGATGTTCCCATCTATGCTAATCAGTCTTTCTTTGTACATCTTGATCATTATCTCCCTCGGGCTTAATTTCATATCCATTTTCCTGGCTTTCATGGTTTTGTTGCCCCATTTACTCTCATAGATCATTTGAGTGACTTAGCATCAAGGCTAATAAATCTGATTTATTTTGTTTTCTTTTTATTATTTTCTTTTTGGTCCTAACCCAATTACCCTGAAATGGGCCCAACTCTCCTCAAATCACATGGCGGTTCACATACTTTTGCATATAAAAATAAAATGAATTTATACATAAAAATTAAAAAAATTCCTCCATATGAGAAAGCAGCATGTCAACCTGCCCTGAGGCCATGTCATCGATGATATGATATTGTGAGATGGGAGAGTAGAACGGCAGACCATTTCATAGTAAGGTTTGGATTGATGGTATTGAGTTCTGCCTATAGGGTGGGAGATCTATTAAGATGATCTGCCCCAGGAGACTTAATGGAATCTAAAGGATTTCTGAATGTTCTGAGGGATTTTCCAGTTAGTAGGTCTGATGCTCCTGTTGGCATTTTTGGTTGAAACACGTTGGGCACATTGAATAATAATAATATATAATAATAATTTGGGCGGCTTCCAACAGAAAAATAAAATAAAATAATCGATTAAACATTAAAAGCATGCCTTCAGATGTCTTCTAAAAATCTGGTAGCTGTTTTTCTCTTTGACATCTGATGGGAGGGCGTTCCACAGGGCGGGCACCACTACCGAGAAGGCCCTCTGCCTGGTTCCCTGCAACTTGGCTTCTCGCAACGAGGGAACCGTCAGAAGGCCCTCGGTACTGGACCTCAGTGTCCGGGCAGAACGATGGGGGTGGAGACACTCCTTCAGGTATACTGGACCAAGGCCATTTAGGGCTTTAAAGGTCAGCACCAACACTTTGAATTGTGCTCGGAAACATACTTGTCTGTCTGTCTGTCTGTCTGTCTGTCTGTCTTTATTATTATTTGCATTTGCAATTGTGAGATTCATTTCTCTTTTTTGTACATCATCCCTGGATGTTTCCTGTCGTTCAATTGTTGTCCAGTTGCAGCAAATGAGCAACAGGAATCATCCTGGCAGCCTTGAACACCTTCCTCGAAGGAGAGGCCACCATCTCCTATGGCAGTCAGCTTCACTGCCAAGACAGCATTGATTTAGGAACTGCCTCCTAATATTTGTTTCCTGGCCGTTTCCACCCATTGATGTTTCAGAGCAGGTTTCTGCCGCTCTGCAAGTAAGACAGAAATGGCTGCAGGCTTAACATGGATCCTTTGCTTAATATTATCATAAATTTGTTATTTTAAAAAACAGCAAATGTGAAAGAGAAACTGAAAGAGAGAACTTGAGAAGGCCACCCAGCCCCTCCCACTCCCCTGTTTACTCCAAGATGCATTAACCCCTTCAGTGGCTCTTACTCTCTCTCAGTACACTGGGTATTCATTTATTTTTTCCAACCACTAGTTCTAGTCCTGCTCTCTGAGCAAAAGGGAACAGCATTATTCTTTGGCTTTGTCAACACTCATTGGTCAAATGTCATTGGCTTTTCAGAAAGCTGCCAAGTCCAAAGCTTTTGATTTCAGTAACAATGGACCAAGAATGTCGCGATATTTACATGGCAAAATTAACATGATAAAGAATTCTGAGTTGTATCCATGTTAGTCTTACATAGAGTAGACCCATTGAAAATAATGGAGAGGACTAATTTGGACACACTATTTTTTAATCGGTCTACTCTGACTATAACTTAGTGGGATACAGCCCACTGTCCTAAAAATACAGAATGAAGGGCTCACCAACAAAGAAACATTAGCTTCTAAAGGAAAGTTCTCATGGAAGGTAAAAGATCGGACCAAGATTGTGTGAACTGGATTATGAAAACTAAACTAAACTTGTCAAACATTCATTATATCTTGATTAAATTTAATGTCCACTTGTTTTTAAAGTTTTGTTTTTATCTGTATTTTCTATCAAGTAAGTGTGTGTGTGTGTGTGTGTGTGTGTGTGTGTGTGTACACCCACTCCAAAGGGGCCTAAAATGCCTTAGTATGGTTTCATTACTGATGATGTTAAACCAACAGTAGCTCATCATCACTGACCATTAGCCATGCTGGCTGGGACTGGAGCTGTAGTCCAGCAACATCAATAGGAGTATAGCATCTAGATCAAGGGAAGTAATAGTACCACTGTATTCCGCTCTGGTCAGACCTCACCTGGAATACTGTGTCCAGTTCTGGGCACCACAGTTCAAGAAGGATACTGACAAGCTGGAACGTGTCCAGAGGAGGGCAACCAAAATGGTCAAAGGCCTGGAAACGATGCCTTATGAGGAACGGCTTAGGGAGCTGGGCATGTTTAGCCTGGAGAAGAGAAGGTTAAGGGGTGATATGATAGCCATGTTCAAATATATAAAAGGACGTCATATGGAAGGGGGTGAAAGGTTGTTTTCCGCTGCTCCAGAGAAGTGGACACGGAGCAATAGATTCAAACTACAAGAAAGAAGATTCCACCTAAACATTAGGAAGAACTTCCTGACAGTAAGAGCTGTTCGACAGTGGAACTTGCTGCCAAGGAGTGTGGTGGAGTCTCCTTCTTTGGAGGTCTTTAAGCAGAGGCTTGACAGGCATATGTCAAGAATGCTTTGATGGTGTTTCCTGCTTGGCAGGGGTTGGACTGGATGGCCCTTGTGGTCTCTTCCAACTCTATGATTCTATGAACATCTGGAGGGGGCCATGTTGTTTATCCCTGAGTTTAATCTACCTTAATAATCAGATCGCCTACTTGAGTAGAGAGAATTATTATTTGAAGCTGTTATCAAGCATGCCCTTGGTGTTTCATTAAACTTAGACTCTAAAGGAATGATAAGAGCAATGGAATCTCCCAGGATATTAGAAACTCTTTTGACTTTCCACTTTGTAAACAGAGAAAACCTTTGCTGATGTCTATGGGACAATGCCCTACATTAAAAGAATAATATATTTTTTTAAAAAAAAAGCAAGAGGAAGAGCCTATGAGCTTTAAGATGAAAACTGATCCAGAAGATTGAAAGTGATTTATAGTGACACCTAAGAGGCTTGTGTGAAAAATGTTGCCCATGGTTTGCTTTAAGTTATTGCACCCAAGTGCATCTGCAGTGACTGGGGTTGAGAGGTGTAATTAGAACCAGAAAGTAAGATGATTTTCTGCTTACCATTAACAAAAAAACGAGTGTGGAATCCTACTCTCTGCCATCCATTTCCAGGACTAAATATATTTCCCCTAGAATAACAAAACCAATCTCTTCATTTCTAAGGGCAGTAAACCTTGCAGAAAAATTGCTGGACAATGGTAAAGATATTCAGGTCACTATTTCTGAGTTCTGATGTCAGTTACAGTGCTGCCTCGCTAGACGAATTTAATTCATTCCACGGGTCTTTTCTTATAACGAAAAATTTGTTTAGCGAATCCCATAGGAATGCATTGATTTTTTTTTTTTGCTCATAGGAACGCATTAATTGAATTTCAATGCATTCCTATGGGAAACCGCAATTCGCTAGACGAATTTTTCATAAAACGAATTCGTCTAGCGAGGCAACCTCCGCTCGAAAAATCCTTTCGTTAAGCGGAAATTTCGTTAAGCAGGGCATTCGTTAAGCGAGGCACCACTGTATCTATAAGAAAAGTTATTCACTGTAACCAAAGAGAGAGGGCGGGGGAAAGGAGATAATTGTGCAGTTCTGGCTGAATATACCTATGTACAGTCTAGCATCTACTAGAATCCAATTTAGGAATGCCCAATGGGCTCCTACAGGTGAAACTCGGGAAATTAGAATATCATCGAAAAGTGCATTTATTTCAGTAATGCAACTTAAAAGGTGAAAGCAATATATGAGATAGATGCATGACATGCAAAGCAAGATATGTCAAGCCTTTATTTGTTGTAATTGTAATTATTTGTCGTTAGCGGGTCAATTATAAATGGAATGTAATTAATGAAATGCAATAGCGATGTTTATTTTTGTTAATTTTTGTATTCTTGTAACTATTTGTTTTATTACTGTGGAATTTCCAAAAGAAATCATTTGTAAAAATTAAAAATTAAAAATAATAAGTTGCATTACTGAAATAAATGCACTTTTCAATGATATTCTAATTTCCCGAGTTTCACCTGCACTTTGAACAGTAGCTCCTCTTGCTATATACAGGGCTAAAGCTGGGATGAAACATTTTGAGAATGTCTCCTTCAGTCCTGCACAATGCCACAACTTTTCAGGAATTTTACATCCAGGATGTAAAACTATTCACAAGTGAGTGGACGATTTAGTCCTGATGGGGAATTCTCACTGAGACAAGTGGCCTGCAAAATCAAAGATTTGGAAGACCCAAGAGGTCATCTAGTCTAGTGCAACTCGTGCTAAGTTCAGGAATCCTGCAGACTGATGGACTTCATTTACATTTCCAGAGTGTTGCTATTGGGTGGGTTTCAATTGCTAACCAAGAAATATGCACATCACACAATTATAGTGGCTTGGTTCTATTGCACAGCAAACTTCCTTTGAAAAAAACAATTATGGCCCTTTTGCTGTAGCAAACGTTATGAGAAAATGCACTGGGATAACTATTTGATACAGTGTTGTGTAACCCCCCCCCCAAAAAAAAATCAGAACAAACAGCTAGCGATGTATAACTTCCACACAAACTTTGTGCCAACAAATCGGGATAAATGCTCAAAAATCAGGTCATCTGGAAGCAACCTTAGTAAGGTAATCCTTATGTTCTTATGAGGATCCCGGTGAGAACTGTATCACATCACTTGCTAACTGCAACAAAAAACAAACAAACCCTGCCCTCCTAGAGAATTTTTAATCCTTGGGATAATTTACCAGATCAAGGTTTCCGTACAGTTTACTTTAGAACACAGAACATGGAAAAGTGACAGCACTGCGGGAACACAAATGATCTCATCTAATCGCAGTACTGCTACTATTTACATCCTTGTATAAATACTTCCACACTAGCATCATAGACTGGGTCCTTCCAAAGCTCAGCCAGAGTCTCTGTCTTTCAGCTTCTAATTCCTACTACTGAACTCAGCATGGGTTTGCAGTCCTGTTGTCAATTTTCCTACGCTGTTAAAGAAAAGTGCTTGCTGGACCTTCAGTAGTCGGCGCAGTGGCCGTTTAAACAAAAGCAGCACCGACGTCCTTCGATTATGGGAATCATGCAGAAACCATGGGGCTCGGGTGTCCCCTGCTTGCTCTGATTCAACGTGGTCAGACCAGGGAGTGAGAGGAATATACAGTGGTACCTCTACTTACAAATAACTCTACTTACGAATTTTTCTACTTACAAACGGAGCTCTGTCCGCCATCTTGGATGCGGTTTAGATAGGATTTTTTCTACTTACGAATTTTTAGATAGGGTTGCTTCGACTTACGAATTTTTTTCTCCCAATGCATCCCTATGGGATTCGACTTACAATTTTTTTTTTTACTTACAAATGTGTGTTCGGAACACATTAAATTCGTAAGGAGAGGTACCACTGTAATAGCACTACAGGAAAGGAGCCATCCTATGATATACCCCAGTAGTGAGCATAGTGGGGGGGGGAGTTCCATATTTTATTAGTATTTATTCCCATGGGAAACCTGCAAGCAAGTAGCATGCTACACAAGGCTATTTCCCCCCATTTTCAAAATCACATTGATAGATAATACAATTAAAATGACGACTACTAAATAAAAGCTTCGCACTGGAGGGTGGGTGGGGTGCGTTTGTGGATAAGGCCACACACTTTTGCCAGCATTTGTGGAGGAGCTTTGCCGGAGACTTCTGCAGTATCAAAGATTGCTTGTAGGAGGATATTTCCATAAATCTGGCATGGATGCCATGAGCAACTGTTACCAAAGGAGAAAAAGGAACCCACCTAATATTTCTAAGAGGTCTGCATGCTCCTTGGCCTCCCTACTGGCTTGCAAGGTCTTTTGCCACCCTATGTATAACATATGAAGCACTCTACATGAGGGTAGTAGTGGTTTCTCTCTGTGTGTGTGTTGATCTTTTTCCTTCTGGAGGCCATTAATGTTTCCTCAGGGTATCCTGTCTATACTAATCTTAAATCTGCCAGATCCTTACAAAGAAAGGGGGTGCTGTGTTCGGAAAAGAGTGAATGGGACAAATTTCTAACTTCACAGCTAAGAATTATCAGCCCTTCCCCTCTCCAGCGAAATGCAGTCTTGGAGATTCATGCTTTGTTCTAATATGAAACAGAATTGCCTAAAGGCCTCAAAGGCTGGGCTGGAAGTAAGGTGCATGAACTGTAGATCATTTACATCCTTCATAAGGCTATTTAAGATCATTGTTTACTGTTAGGGAAACCATAAGTGATTAGTGCTAAATATGTTCAGCATAAGCTTTTCCTTTCAAAGACAGACAGACACAAAGATGTAATAACTGCCATATGTAAAAAAAGAATTAAATTAAGATTTTTTTTTTTAAAAAAGATTCAGTGGTAGGGGGAATAACAGACTTGAGCAATGCTGTTTTCATTTCCCACAAATTCAACACTTTCATAAGATATTGTGACTATCCTGCTATAATAGGCTTTATAGCAGTGAAGGGGACGCGCACTGTTTGCTGGCTTTTATATATGCAATCTCTGTGACCCTTTGACTGAACCAAAGTTATGTAGGCTGAAGATCTTGGGGTTGGAAGCAGTATATGTAGAAAAGCATTCTCAGATCTATGAGGAACACAAATAGTTATCTGTTACCCATTCTTCCAAAACACAGAATTATTGTGTTCCTAAAATGTTTTCATTTTAAGCCTTGAAAAGTGTCGTGAACTAGCAGGACAACTGGGGGGAGGAAGAGGATTCCAGCGAGGGGGGTAGGCAGGACTGGGACACACCAGGGCAAGCAGGGGATGGGAAAAGAAGTACTCATGGGGTGACGGAGGATGATGAGGGGATGCAGGACAGTGCACAGGAACCAAAGCAGGACCCAGGGGCAGAGGGGCCCCTGTCTCCACAAACTCGGTGGCAGGGCCGTCTTAAGTATATTTGGCGCCCTGGCGCGGTGGTGCAACGGATCCCTCTGGCGCCCCCGCCCCGCCCCGTTTCCCAGTGCGGCGGCCGGCCGGAGTTGTGCGGGTGGGGCCAGCGGGCGGGTGGGCACAGCGCGCAGCGCGGCTGCCAGGGGTGCAGCTCCATGGCGGGTGGGCAGGCGCAGCTCGCAGGTGGGCGCAGCTGTGCACTGCCCCCCTGGCAGGCGCCCAGGCACCCTGCGCCACCCAGCCTGGCCGTAGGGCCGGCCCTGCTCGGTGGGCTCTGAGGCGGAGGGAGCAGGAGGGACCTTCTAGGAAACTGAGGTAGGCAGAGGCCCACGGCCCAGCTCCCTAGCTGGCCAGGTGGGGCTCGCTAGCTCTTTGAGGAGGTGTGTGATTCCTCAGCAGGTGTAGGCTTGGGACAGGTGAGGGTCACATGCCTCATGAAGCCCAGATGCTGCAATCAGCAGGCAAATTATAAAGGGTAGGCAGAGCTGAGGTGCTGTTTCTGCTCAACTGCCTATGTTGATGAACTGCAGCTTAGATGCTCCAGGATCTCTGTGGGACTGTGCTTTGGTCTCTGGACTTTTTGGACATGTGTAGTTTGATCCTGGACTGGGGACTTGACATACTGACTTGCTGCCAGGTAGGCCAGGGGTTCAGGACTAAATGGCTCTGAACAACAACAGTGATTGTTCCTTAAAGGCCCTCTGCCTGGTTCCCTGTAACCTTACTTCTTGCAATGAGGGAACCACCAGAAGGCCCTCAGCTCTGGATCTCAGTGTCCGGGCTGAATGATGGGGTTGGAGACGCTCCTTCAGGTATACAGGACCGAGGCCATTTAGGGCTTTAAAGGTCAGCACCAACACTTTGAATTGTGCTCGGAAACATATTGGGAGCCAATGTAGATCTCTCATACCTGTTGCGATAACAGCCACTGCTGCAACTGCTTACAGAATAGTAGAAAATGCAGCTTAATGAAGGGATAACAGAGGAGCAACACTCTCCCCCACAAAATACTCTTTTCCATCCTTGCTTAGCTAGGCCTAGCTGACTCCATCCTCTTCCTTTATTCTTCCATATGTTTGCTCTGGTCTTTGTTGCATTGCACTTCTCCTGAAATCCAGTCTGCCTAGGATATTTTCTAAAATTATTTTAGAAATTGAATTTCTATACTACCCTTCATCCAAGGATCAAGGGGTGGTTTACAATATAAAAACTCAAAAATACATAACATAGTAACAAACAAAAACAATACCCCCCCTCCCCATTCAAAAGGCCATAGGTGGTTTAATCAGCCAAAGGCCTCAGAGAAGAATGTTTTTGCTTGGCACCTAAATATATATAATGAAGGTGCCAGGTGAGCCTCTTTGGGAAAAGCAAAAAGGGGGGAAAGGAGGAGCTGCTGCTTAAGTATTTGTTCTTGCTCTCTCACACACATTATTGTGAGGAACGCTTTTTGGCTGGAACACAAATGTATGGTTTTTTTTAATGCTTTTGATATGTTTTGAATTTCTTTCATTTGCATCGTTTCTGTTTGCATCTGTGTGTTTATTCTTTGTAATCTGCCTTTTTGGCCAACAGTGAGAGAGCATGGGAGTTGTAGTACAACAGTGTCTGATGGGCACCATGTTGACTATCCCTCATGTAGGCCCTAGGTGCTCAGGGCCCTTTTTGTTCAATTTGTGAATTGTGTGAGCCAATAAAATAAGAGACAGAAGAAGTTAAATAGTTGCTATCTTGAAAGTAAGTTCATATCAAACCCCAGTGCTTTTTTTCTGGGGGGAAGCAGGGGTACGCATAACCCTAAACATTTTGTGAATCTAAGTTTGGACTCATTGAGGGGCAGTATTTGAGTAGGAAAATGAGAGTACCCCTAAACATTTTTTATAGAAAAAAAGCACTGTCAAACCCTATAATATACAGTATGCAGGCCTATAAAATAAGTTTGTTTCATTTAGAAGCAAACTTGGGTGTTAACCCGAGATGTAGTGTGTGGTTATAGTGCTATTTCCCGATCCATCCTCGATGCTGAACTTTTTTTGCAGTACATACATACATACATACATACATATGCAGTTGGCAAAGATCATCCAAAGATGCTTTTGCTAGAAACTAGAAAAAGCCAAATGTAAAAAGGGTGAATTGGGGGAGGGGGGATATGTTGTGTTAGTCCCTTGAGCAAAAATAAGTTTTGTGGCATGTTAAAGACTTAATAAATGTCGTCCATATTCCTATGTATACTTGCTTGGGAAAGCAAATCCCATTTGACGTCAGTGGGGCTTATGTCTGAGTAAGCATGCACAGGAACAAGCTGCATAACAAAGAATTATGAGCGAAGGCACAAAGAGTTCCTTTAGGAGAGAAAAAACTACAAATGCTCCGTCTTCCACCTTGATCTCCAAACCAGAAGGGGGTAAAAATGCCCACGGCCTGCAGGGTTTCAGTTCTGAGGGGGGAAATGGTCCTTTATAGTTGCTTACACAATGAAACAGTTACTGCTTCCTTTGAATCAATCTGCCTCAGGCAGCCACCTGTTCAGGACACATTGGCAGAACTGAAAGGAGGCCATGGATTGAGAGTTCTAAGTGACACAGATGCAAGAGAGAGAGAGAGAGAGAGAGAGAGAGAGAGAGAGAAGACAGCACAGCTGTGAAGTCTAGGGCTGGCAGGAGTTTCAAAACTCTTCTTTGCAGCAGAAGCATCTAGCACACTTTATTCGATTTAGGGTCTGGCCAGACTGGCCTTAAGCCTCATTTACTTGTGCCGGATTGTAACAGCCCTAGTTTTTGCTACGCAAATATGAGGAATAACTGTGAATAAATACAAGAATCTTGCGGCTGAATGTGAGTGATTCCCTAACCCATGTTTTGTTAAGCACATGTCAAGAAAAATGACTGAATCACTCATATAGATTTAAGCAATGATAGTCTTGTGACATTTCTAAATAATATGGTTTCCAGCAGGGCTTAATTTAAATTAAGAACTCTGGTTGATCAGATAGCTCTACCCGTGAGAGTTTGCATCATCTATCGTAAATTGCAAAGTTTTATCTAGAACACATCAGCAAAGACACAGTGTTGATGAAAATGACAAGAAAATGACAGTGTGGCATATAACGTTTAATCAAAGTGGCAGGAAGGCTGATCATTCCCCCAATACCTGTATTCTAAAGCTCAGTATTTTTACATTTGCTGTTGTATTGTGTCAAAATCAAACACGCTGTCAAATTAAAAATGGGCAAACATTCACTAGTCTGATTTAGAATTGATTAAGAGAAAAGAAATCAGCATTAAGTGTTGTGTGTGTGTGTGTGTGTGTGTGTGTGTGAAGGTTAGTCCCCAATCAGTTCCCCAATTTCCCCAACTGATTTCCCCAATCAGTTCTGAATCAGGCTGAAAGGAGTCTTCACACATTCAGGGTTATCAGTAAGCTTATAGGTTCACTGCGTCTCCCTGTTTTCACCCGTGTAAAATGTTTAGGAGGGGTTAAATACAATCTTTTGCACCGGGGCTTGCTTCATAGCTAGGTTAAATCAAACACCTGCTAGAAAATTGTGATTTTAATATACTTTATTTAAAAAGTACACAGTTTTAAACCGTTTTCCATGGAACAAAGCAGAAAATAATGACCATCTGTTTCTATCTAATGAAGTCCTGTTCTTGATGAATTGTGACTATTGTATGGCAAATCCATCTTTGCATGATGCACCAAAAAAAAGATAAATCTCTCTCTCTTTCTCTTTTTACATAATTTGGAGAGTTTATATCACCCCACCATTTAAAATCATGAAATGCTGATGTTTTGACTATAGTTTCATGTCTTCTAAGTTGCACCTTTTCTCAGTTCACAGTTTATCCATGTATTGTTTAGCATGCCAAGTGATTGCTTCTCAGTCAGTGTCACCTTGAGAAAATGGCCAGAAGCAGAGGAAGCACAAGAAGAGTAGGCTTAGCACTCAGGCCTAAAACACCACCACATTCTCTGGCATTCTCCTGAAAAAAAAACCAACAACCACAATAAGTGAAGCGGGAGAAAAGCAGAGCGTTACAATTGTTCAAGCCAATATTTACTAACACACACATTTTAATAACACATTATTAACATTCTAAGCTAAATGGAGTGTGACCCTTACAGCTTTCCTTAACCTTTTCTCAATGTTAAAAACCATGAGTGTAGATCTGCCCACAGGCAAAGACAGGAAGCACGCAGTCCCCTCTTCACTCATCAAATGACTGATCTGATAACAGGGGGAGGGAGCAACACGAATAACCACCAAGGCATTAGGCTCTGCACACCCCAGCACACTCTCTCTTTTCTTTTTGGACCCCCTGCCACCAAAATCATTGGATGGGGCGAGAAAAATTTGCTTGGGGAGGCAGTTCAGGCCCCTAAATGGGAGTTTAGCCACCCCTGTTTAAGAAGGGAATGTGGGAAAGTCCTTCCTGTGTGTACTGAGTCTGTGATAAAAATGAAGCATCGTAGCAGAAAACAAAGGCAGTGGGAGATGCAGAAAAGGAACAAATACACTTTCGTTCATTCTTAACACACCTTTTCAATGTAAACCAAAGCACATACCTCAGGATGAAATCCATGGCAAGACTCTGGACGTCTTCTAATCTTGTGGGATTTTAAGCGTTCACATTTTAGGGATTCATTATGTTCTCAGAAGTTAAGGATATGCATTAAAAATCAGAATTTATCAAGCTCAAAGAAACACCCAAACCCCTCTAGTCCAGTGCCTGTCACAAAATGGGAGCATCTACTTGCAATACTACCCCCTATAGGTGCCAACTCCCTGGGGCCCTGGGTCCCCCAGGCACCTACATATTTCAGTGCATGGTACCCACAGTCTTGGGGCCAAACTGGCACTCCTGTTTGGTGCAGAGGTGTGTCCTGACATCCACAAAGCAAAAACAAGATAAGTTAAACAAATTGGAATATCAGATTTGCCACCCTTCCCAGTACCCTACTATTAAAACAGATTATCTAATCTAACATGCTATCAAATGAAACCTCATCACTTCTGCTACATATACAGAAAATATAAAATAAATTCATCAAATAAAGATACAGTTTTATAATCTCTCTCATTTACTTTTTCTGCATTCTGGACTTGCTTGCTTTACCAAGAACATCACTGAGGGAAGTGCTTACCAAGAGCCCCAAGCTTGCCACAGCCCCAAGCTTGCCACTGCCAACACCCCCCCCCCCCAGCAGTGATGCTTCTGCAGAGAGACGATGGCTGCAGCAATCCTGCTATTGTTGAATTAGCAAGTGCTCGAGATTTGGCTTTCTTGGTTACAGAATTGCATTTGTATGGGGGCAGGGAGGTTGTATGCAGTGAATTAGCAAACCAATTTACTTTGAACACTTTACTAAAAAGTACGTATTCCCATTGCTTGCCTGAGGTCGTGCCTGCGTCAAATAAAAGGATATACCTTATTTCTATTGGTTCCATGGTAATTGGCAAAACAGACTCGCAGTCACATTCATTACTTACTACCACCATGAAGAGATTGCTGTTTTGAATTTGCTGGATAACGAAGGACCTGTGAAAATAGAGTCAATTTAAATATCAGCCAAAGAATCACAGAGGAAACAATCCTGCATATGTATGTTTACTCAGACATAAGCCCTACTGTGTTCAAAAATGCTTACTACCAGTTGTGTGTACACAGAAACAGAATTCCAGCCTCGATTTCTAAGGTACCAGTAAAGATTAAGGCTTTCTTCACTACCGGAAGCTCAGTGGTAGAGCATCTGCTTTGCCTGCAAAAGGTCACAGGCTCAATCCCACCATCTCCCTGTCTGCAACTCTGGACAGCCTCTGCCAGTCAGTGCAAATAATACTGAGGTACACAGAATGTGTCACTTATGACCACTATTAACAGAAGATAGCAGAAAGTATTTCTTTAAAAAATCAGATCAGAAGAATCTCTGTGCAACAGCCCACTAGCCATGGCAATAAAATAAAATAAAATGTACCGAAAGATAGAAGTAAAAACTTGCGGTAACTATACAAAATACATTTTTTGGAGGTTTACATCAATGATCAAATAACAGATCTTATTCTAATTGCCCCTGCTAAAATTGTTGCAGTTTTTGCTGTCACCTGATTATCTTGATCTGCTAGAAGAAAGGGCACAGGAGCAGTGGTTGAGTGACCCAGCATGGACAGTGCAAGCCAGAGTGCAAGCCAGAAGCACATGGGCCACTGACCCAATACTGCCATCTCCACATGGACATAACTGTTTTTCCAGCTGAATTTTTTGACCCTCAAGTACAGCTGAAGGTACTGTGGAACGCCCTCCCATCAGATGTCAAGGAAATAAACAATACAGTGGTGCCTCGCTAGACGAATTTAATTCGTTCTGTGAGTCAATTCGTTAAGCAAAAGATTCGTCTTACAGGGCATTCGTCTAGCCAAGGCACCACCGTATCTGACTTTTAGAAGACATCTGAAGAAGGCAGTCCTGTTTGGGGAAGTTTTAAAGTTTGATGTTCTATTGTGCTTTCAATTCTGTGGGGAGCTGCCCAGAGTGACTGGGGAAACACAGCCAGATGGGCGGGGTATGTTTGTATGTTTGTATGTATGTATAAATATTATATTATATTATATTAATTATATTATATTTATTATATTATATCTTGCACACGTGAAAGCGCATCTGAATTTTGGAATTGTTAAATTTTGCAAATATTGCAAATAGGGTGCCAATGTGTCAAAATCACTAGGTGGAAAATAATCATACCATGGACAGAATTTCCTAAATTATTCTGTTGCTCGATATCATATAGGCACTGTTGAATTAAATTATTTGCTTTACTTAAGCAAAGTGTTAATAACTGTTGTGGTGATAAACCAGAAAAGTAAACTTTTGGTTGACAATTTTAGTCCAAGTGCTCTCATGACAATCTTGCGATATTGAAGGTAGTAGACCAGTGGGGTTCAAATTTAGCTGAAGCCATTTAATTACCGGTAAATGTCCTACACCAAATCTATAATTCAAGTGAGGAGAGATTTCCCTCCAAGCGCAACGATGCATTTGGAGCAGGAAAAAAATTGCCTTAGGAACTTAGACTGCACAGCTTCTGTAGACCCAAGGTGAGCGCCTGTCCAAATATGAGCCCCATATAATAACACTGCTAGGGGTTTAGGTTTAAACAGTTCAAGTGCTGATGGTACCTTTTGTACAAAAAAGCATGTCAGAATTTTGGCTATTTGAGATGCTTTTTGCTTTGCATATTTCTGATGTGTTCCCCATGACCCTAATTACTGAAAAATAAGGCCGAGGTATTTAAAGACTTGTTTGATCAACTGATTATCCGTATACCATCTATGGGCCCTATAGATTCTTGAAAACACCATGACTTAATTTTTTTGTAATTCACAGCCAGCTGTTCTCTTTGGGAGTATCCTGAGAATGCCTTCATCAGTCTTTTTAGGCCCACTTTTGTTTACGATACGTAGAAGTACGGCATCATCTGTGTATAATAATATATTTTAGAATAATATAATTATTATAAAAATAATAATTATGTGTATTATTATCATTATTATTATTATTATTATTTTGTGGCCAATTTAGGGGCATAATAAAGGTAAAGGGGACCCCTGACCATTAGGTCCAGTCGTGACCGACTCTGGGGTTGCGCGCTCATCTCGCATTATTGGCCGAGGGAGCCGGCGTATAGTTTCCAGGTCATGTGGCCAGCATGACAAAGCCACTTCTGGCAAACCAGAGCAGCACATGGAAACGCCGTTTACCTTCCCGCTGTAGCGGTTCCTATATATCTACTTGCACTTTGACGTGCTTTCGAACTGCTAGGTTGGCAGGAGCTGGGACCAAGCAACGGAAGCTCACCCCGTCACAGGGTTTCGAACCGCCGACCTTCTGATCAGCAAGCCCTAGGCTCAGTGGTTTAACCCACAGAGCCACCTGGGTCCCTTAGGGGCATAATACTTCGGGGATATTAAACTCTGGATAATATCATCTATATATAAATTAAACAGTGCGGAAGCCTTGCTTAACTCCCTTTGTGGCTGGTACAGATCCTGTGAGTTGCCCATTTGTAGAGCAATGCACTTTCAGCACAGTGTTTTTATATAGACATTTAATCAAGAACAATACTCTTTTATCTATACTTGAAGAGTTCAACTTATTGCACAGTCTTACTCGAGAGATTGAATCTAATGCAAGTTTTTAAAAGTAAGTCAACAAAGTATTTTAAATTAATCCATAGATTTTAAATTAATCCATAGATTATGTGCGGCAGGAGGTGGGGAGAAATTAAGCATTGAAAGAACTGCTCATGCATGATGTAGAAATATCAGGGGCTTAGAAATTACATCTGATTTCAAAAGGCTCCTATAAAAGTCTATCCTTGCCCTGTCAAGAAAGGCGCATCCCAGTGTTCTCCTATCTTCCCGCAGTGGTACTGTGGTCAACCTCTATGCTAATCTTTACATCAGTTCAGTATAACATGCTGTGACATGTATTGCCACCAAATCCAGAATAGATGTTTTCAGTTTGGTGGTCTGGCAGGGAATGTCTGAAGTTAAGTGAGGACTTGACCATGTGTAGATGTGGACAAAAACATAGTTCCACTCAGACGTCTCTACTTAAAATACATATTGTCTTACTAAGAAAATGCTCTGCTTTTTCCAAAAATCACAGAAGATTGGGGGGGGGGGAGAGACGGGAGACGTGAAAGGGAGGACGGCCTCTTTGAACCAATTCTGGGAATGAAACAACTGGGAAGTCTGCAATTAAAGTATCATCAGCAGAAGGATTAAATGCTGCTTGGTCTTCTTCAAACTTACGGAATAGCCATTAAAGT